>NW_027195051.1:382500-590917 GCF_038502225.1 Cherax quadricarinatus
TAGAGTCAAGCTCAGTGTCATAGGTTAGCTTTAGCGCCATTAGGATTGCAAACAATTCAGTTTGCAGTTTAGACGCCCAGTTGTTAATTCTTATGCCTAACTCAACAAATTTATTATCGTTCTTAACTAGGGAGGTGGCAACAAGAGCAGATGCAGCCCTGCCAGAAGACTCCTGTTTAGATCCATCAGTGTATATAACTTGTGATAACTTGTTACTACCAGCTAGGTGAGAAATTTCTTCTTGAGCAGTTGCTCTAACAAGAGATTTAAGGAAGGGATTACTAGCAATGAGCTTCTTGGGAGGGACTTGTAGGTATGTGATATTAAATGAACACATCTTCCATGGAGGGGTGAAATGCTCTTGTTGCCTACAGTGATACAGTTCATGCAGGTTATAAAACTTAATGCAATTGCACGTTTTCACAATCCATTTAGATCTGTGTGTATTTACCTCTAGACACTTGGTAAGATTCACTGTGACAGTGTCTGGTTCGTTTCTCAACATTCTAATACCGAGTACAGTGTTAATTTCAACAATCCTATCACTGATACTAGAAATACCAAGCTCCTTCCTCATGTTAAGAACTTTTGTAGATCTGGGACAGCCAGGAATAATCCTGAGAGCTTCATTTTGCATTAACTCCAAGGGTCGGAGAGAACTTTCTCTAGCTAATATCAACATGGGAGCAGCATAATCAATTAAGGACCTAACATAGGCTATGTACATCATTCTCACGATTCTCACATTAGCACCATAGTTGGGATTGTAGCCAGCAACAGCTTTGAGAGCATTTAGCCTAGCTTTACATTTCTTGTTTAGTTGTGGTATAGTGGATTTGTTAAAGGGTACATCTACACCAAGATATCTGTAAGTTTTAACGTAGCTAATGATTTCACCCTGCAAATAGATGGGTGGGGGATGTCGTTTGCTGTTAATATCTTAGTTTTAGAGGAAGATATTATGAGGCCTAGTCGATTACAAATTGCTTGAACTTCATTAAGAATGGTATTCATCTTCTTATGCCCTGTTGTATGGATCATGATATCAGCATAGCTTATAGCTATATGTTTAGGTGAGGCAGGTAGAGCATTTAGGAGAGCATTAATCAGAATATTAAATAGCATGGGACTAAGAACTCCTCCCTGCGGTGTACCTAAAGACATTTCTTTAGAATCACTTCTGAAGCCTTGGTAAAGGACAGAGGATACTCTATTTGACAGGTATCCTATTATCCAGCAGAGTAAGCTACCACCAATATTCATTTTGGCTAGTTCATGTAGTATAACGGTTCTGTTCGCAATATCAAATGCAGATTTTAGATCAAGAAAAGTGGTAAAACTAGTAGAGGTGTGTGCAGTGAGAAAGTTGGAAATACAGTTCTGCACACTTTTACCTTTCATGAACCCATAGAGGTAGGGGGAAAGTTGATGTCTGATTCTGTAGTACAGTCTTAAGCATCATTCTTTCAAAAGTTTTACAAAGACAACTAGTTAAGGAGATCGGCCTAAATGTATCAGGCTGTTGGGGCTTAGGGATAGGCACAATGAGACTATTGGTCCAGGAAGTAGGAAGAACGCCCTCAATGTAACTGAGATTATACAGTGCCAACAAAGGGTTATCAGACACGTGCCATAGAGTTCTGAGAATATCATAGGTTATACCATCCTCTCTAGGAGCAGTTGATCGACCTTTGGTTAATGCATTATCTAATTCATACTCGGTAAAGAGGCAATCACTCTCATCAATATTTTGGCTCATAAAATTAATCAATTTCAACATTTCTTCAGAAGTACTCTCTAATTTTTTTCTAATATGAGATGGAAGGCTTTCATGTCTGGATGTTTTGGACCAGTCATTTATGAGGTCATTTGCTTTTTTAAGAGGAAAGGGATGAGCAACATTGCCAGTCTTTTTCCTGGTTATTTTATTTATACCTTTCCAAGCCAAACTCAAAGGGGTGGACCTATTTAATCCACTAACAAACTGTTCCCATTCCTGTTGCCTAAGTTCTTCCTTTCTATTCCTTGCATTTGTTAGTGCAGCTTGGAACGTTCTGAGCAGGTCTGGGGTTCTACATTCACGGTATGCTTTACCAATCCTCCTAGCTGCATGTGTTAGATTGCGCAGCTGTGGATCATTATAGTATTTACATTGGTTTTTATTGTTATTTATAGTGGAGGGTCTTTGTTTCCTATTCCTGCCCACTTGATCTGTGAGAACACTCTCAATAGTGGTAATTAAATCATCATTAAATTTTTGTGTGCCAATGGGCTCGTAATTCTTATAACATTGATCCAAGTGGTTAATAAAGTTGTCTCTGTGTTCTGGTTTGAGAATAAGTTTCCTCCTTCTGTATTTAGCTCCTTGATTGCTGGAGATGTGATCAAGATTGACAGTTGTTAGTCTTGGGAAGTGATCAGATAGAAGATCATCAACTATGACAGAGTCATGCATCGTATATGATGTATTAAATCCAAGACACAGATCTAGTATGCCACCATATATGTGAGTAGGCTCAGTAGTGCCCACAATTCGAACATTATCATGCTCATTTAGCAATCTCACTAGTTTAGTTCCATTGGTGTTTGTTATAGACCCACCAATATTCATATGTCTGGCATTAAAATCTCCAAGAATGATGGTAGGTTCACTATTGATGCGATCTGATAAAGCATCAGGTCGAAGCTGGTTCGCTGGGGCATAGAGATTAAAAATGTTTATGGAAAAATCGCCTGCATATACTTTGACACCATGATACTGCATGTTAACTCGACTCTGCAAGGAAAGGAGTGAAAGTGGCAAGTTCTTTCTGACATACATCACACAACAGTTGGTTGACCTTAGGTTATAAGCTGCATATCCAGGCAAGTTTGGTGGAGGTGCTCCATCTTTCAATCTACATTCCTGCAAACAGATGACATCAATATTCTTGGTTGCACTAATATGATGTAAGTCAGGCAACCGCTTCCTGATGGAAGCAATGTTCCATGAAAAGATTTGTAATGTATCCATTGTAGCGAGTTATTACAATCTCTTGCTCATAAGATGGTAAAACTATTATGCTTTGACTACAGTGTGCAGATACTTAAGAGCAAATAGCATAGTTTGTACGTCTTTATCTTCAGGACCTTTATTTTTAAGCATTTTTCGGCATTTTGGCAGCCAGTTAAAAGGCAAGTCTTGAAGGCAAGAGTTATGGGCTTCTTTCTCACAAATTGCTGGAAGCTGAACGGAGATTGCTGCACTTTTGACATCATCACCATGCTCAAGAGCATCATCCTGATTACATATATTTATTAAACTTGTCAGGATCTGTTCAAGATGCTCAATTTTTCTCTGGAAATTTGTTATAATATGAGGAAGGTCAGGCGAATCCAATGCCTCTCCGGAGGATGGCACTTCTGGGTTAGTGCTTTCTTTAACACCTATCACCTTAACAGGTACCATGGTTACATTAGTGTTCTCTGTTTCATCATTCATTGCAGGTAGGTCCTGTGCATCTGACTCATCTCCAATTTCCAGGGAGGTTACCTGTGTGGTGTCCGTCTGACTGTTGTAGTTGTGTGTATTGGGAGAAATGACAAACTCATCCCCATATTCAGGTGTAGCCATAGGTATCTGTAGTGGCAGACCAGTAGTTCCATATGTGCTAGCAGGGATGGCTAGCTCCTCCACAGCTGGTGTGTGTGATGGCATTCTGGTATCACCACAATCCTTTGCAGTGAGGTGGGGTTCTTGCACACTTTGCAGAGGTTCAGTCTCAGATCTGGCTGTGGTAGACTGGATGGCCCCATCCTCAGTTACCATTAAAGGACTGTTATCAGGTTTACATCGAAGGTTGTTTGGGTTCCGACTGCAGTCCTTGTGGGAAACTGTAACCCCAACTTCTTTACAGTTAATACACTTAAATTTTCGGCTGTCAGAGACTACTGTGCATTCTCTAGTGGAATGTTTCCCAGCACACTTACCACACCAAGAATGTAGTATTCCACAGTCTACTGCAACATGGCCATAGTGCTGGCATTTGTAACACCTACGTTTAGGGGGTAGGTACACTTCGATGTTTAGGAAACGTAAACCATGCACCCAGATATTCCGGGGGAGGGGCACAGGACCCACCCAACTGGCAATAATTTGGGATTTTCCTTTAAGTCTTTTAGGCTTGATGATATGCTCATTTAGAGTCAGATGGGATGGGTCCATGCAGAGAGGGTATCCAAAGATTATGATACTGACCCATTTTTTAAAGTGGTGAGTGTCTGATGGAGGTCGGAGCAGCTTAATATCCCCATAAGGTGTACTAAGTAGATCATTGATCAGCTCTTTATTCTGTTCTACAAACACAAAGTTGTGTGTGTTTTTCCTAAATTGGATCCTTGAGTTAGGATGCTTGTTTACAGCTTCCATTAGCCATGCACACTTAGCAGGCAGCGGGGTGTTGTCAGGGAAGTTCAGCTTAAAACATTCTTCCTTTGAAGAAAGACTTCTTGCAGCCTCTGTGCACCAAGGACGTTTAGTATCACATTGTGTACGAGTCAAGTGAGTCTGACTACGTCGACGCTCTAGCCCTTTCTCACTTTTTCTCTTTTGTTTACTTTTAAAGGTCTGGAAGCTATCATCATTTCCATCACCTGCAGAAATAGGTTCCTCTATAACAGTTGCCATGTTTGCCAGTGATGATATCTGGTGTAAGACTCACAACACAAGAATTCCTCGCTTATCTTTCCCTTATAGCTTATGCAAGAGCAAATATTCACTACAAAGTCAGAAGTCCAAAATAGATCACAAGACACAAGTGCTCAAGTTCAATGAACACCTCCAACCATACTCAACCCAGACCACCACCACTCAATACGACACACACCCCACCAAAAACACACTCAGAGACCTCTTGTATGTGTGGTAATAATATGGTACATATAATGATATAATGGATGGTACAGGCGAGGTCTTACACCTTATCACAAATTACAAAGATGAACAGAGAGAGAGAGAGAGAGAGAGAGAGAGAGAGAGAGAGAGAGAGAGAGAGAGAGAGAGAGAGAGAGAGAGAGAAATTAGGTAATATTGAGCATAAAATTAGAATTCTGACATACATCACATTAAACATGAGGTTCAAATTCAATGATAACTTCCACTTGAGTTAGTTCAGGCTACTGCCACCTAATGTACCTCACTGAAATAATAATATAGCAGACATCACAATGAACGCTGAAGACAACCTCTTACCCCAACCATAGATTGTAAACAGTATTACTAAAAAAAAAAAAAAAAAAAAAAAAAAACTAGGTAATGTTACAATGACAATGAGATAAATCTGGTCGACTTGCTTGGTCCATCCTGGGTAACTCACACGTTACTATGTTATACATGTATGCAAGCATAAGTGTGCAGCTATAGATAGATGAACCAGTACCTAAACAATCTCACTTACACACGCGTTACTATGTATGACAAGTGTTACCAAGTAAACCAAGTGTACACTTTATCACTTAGAATACACTTTTGTTGATGTAAATATAGGTGAGAGTGGTACACCGCTGGTCGTAATAAACACACTCAACTTCTCAAGGTCACACACTAGGCACAACTATTACCAAACTGGTGCTTTTCTGTATCCTTTCTAAACCTAATTTTTTCCAACTTGAGATCATTGCTGCGAGTTCTGTCTTGGTCAGATACTTTTAGTACGTTATTTACATTCCCTATATTTATTCCTCTTTTCCATTTAAGAACACAGATGGCCTTTGAATGGGCCAGTAGGCCTTGAAGACTGATGGACTGATTACATCGACTCCAGGCTTTGGGACTGATTACTTCAAGCTCCTTCTGTTCTTCACCATTCTCCTTTGCATAGGAATGATGAAGCCACTGTGTGGTGAAACATTTTGACAATAAAGATTCTCAACTGTTGCACACACATGTCTGAATTATTTCTTGTTAAGCTGCCCGAGGTTCTGGCCTCGACTTCACGCATCAACAACTCTGAAAACCAGTACCCACCTATGTTCTTTCTAAACCTAAATTAAACTTAAATCCGTTATTTCTGGTTCGATATTCTCAGTATTTTATTAATATCGTCTTTATGTCCGTCATCCACTTAAATATTTCACTGATATCTCCTCTAATTCTATGTCTCTCAAGAGAGTGAAGATTCAAGTATCTATTTTCTTACCGGAGATTCGTTATACAGTGAATCATCTTTGTCATTCTTCTCTGTATGTTCTCCATTGATTTTATAGTCATCCTGTTGTCAGGAGACCAAAATTGAGCAGTATAATCCAAGTGAGGTCTCACTAGTGATGTAGAGAACTGTAAAATAACTTTTGGACTCCTGTTACTCGTATTTCGTGATTATACACCTCAATCATATCCTCCCCTTAATTCTACGCCTTTCTAGAGAGTGCAGATTCAGGACCCTCAGTATATCCTCGTAGGAAACATTTCTGATACATGGGATCAACTTTTTCTCTTTCTTCTTTGTAAGTTTTCCAGTGCATTCATATCCATTCTCCAATACGGTGACCAGAACTGAGCAGCATAATCTAAATGAGGCCTAACCAAGGATGCATAGAGTTGAAGAACAACCCGAGGACTCCTGTTAGTTATACTTCTTGATATGAAGCCAAAAATTCTGGTCACTTCATTGTGAACACTTATGAACTGTTGTCCTGGCTATTAATTTTAGATTACTAGTGATCAGGACTCCTAAATCTTTTTTTTGTAATCATGAATATTAAGATCTACATTATTTAGTTTATGTGTCATGGTTATTTACATTTCCAGGCTAAGAACTTTGTATTTGTCTATAATAAACTGCATCTGCCACTTCTCCGACCACTGCATCAGTCTCTTCAGATCTTCCTACAGTGCTCTTGTGTCCTCGTCAGAGTTAATTCGACGGCCTCTTTCGGTGTCATCGGCAAACTTGCTTACATCACTATTTTTCCTTCGTCTTTGCCGTTTATGTAAATTGTGAACAACAAGGGGCCCAACCCTGACCCCTGTGGAACAACAAGGGGCCCAACACTGACCCTTGTAGAACAACAAGGGGTCCAACACTGACCCCTGTGGAACAACAAGGGGCCCAACACTGACCCTTGTAGAACAACAAGGGGCCCAACACTGACCCCTGTGGAACACCACTTGTGATGCGTCCTCACCCTGATGTCATCCCATTTATGCAAACTCTCTGTTGCCTACCTGTCAACCACACCTCTGTCCTGGAAAAAAAATCTGTTCCGTGAGCCTTAAATTTCCTCAATAAGCTTTGCCAATGTGGAACTAGCAAAAACCTTACTGAAGTCCATATATACAATATCATATTCATTACCATGATCTACCTCTTCAAATACCTTAGTAAAAAAAGTTAGTAAATTCGTAAGGCAAGAATGCCCTTTTGTAACACCTTGCTGAGATTCATTAATCAATATATGTCTTTCAAGGCAGCTACACATAGCCTCGGCCATTCCATCAATTTTCCCACTATGGAGGTTAGGCTTATTGGTCTGTAGTTTGAAGCTAAGGACCTGTCTCCTGCCATTTTCCACTTATCAAGCACCCTGCCAGTTTGTAGTGTTATGTTGAATAGACTAACCAAAGGTTTGCTAAACTCCTCTTTACATTTCTTTAAAACCCTTGAAAACATTTCATCAGGACCCAGAGATTTGTTGGCTTTTAATTTATCTATTTGAGGACCATGTCACTAGTGACTTGGATCATGCATAACTTATTTCCATTCTCTTCTACATAATTTATTATTTCTGGAATTTCACTAGTATCTTCTTACGTAAAAAATGAGAGGAAATAAGTGTTGAAAACTCTACACATTACCTTGTCACTGTCAGTGAGCTGACCCGAGTAATTTTTGAGAGGGCCTATCTTGTCCCTAATCTTACATATATATTGAACATATATTAGTAGGCTTGCATTAAACAAACCTATGTGTATCCAGAAATGGAATTATTCCATTTATCTCACTTTCCATAGTGATCTTAATTGAGGAGACCAGTGAGTTGAATCTAAGATCACTATCACACTCAGCTCACACAATGAGGTCTGAGGATCGTTCCCCGGTGCGGGTAGAAACATTAGGACGTGTTTCCATAAGACACCTGCTGTCCAAGTTCACCTAGCAGTTAAATGGGTACCTGGGTGTTAGTCGACTGGTGTGGGTCGCATCCTAGGGACAAAATTGACCTAATTTGCGGGAAAACTCTGCATAGCAAAGGACTTTCTATATAGTAGTATGTCACTGATGTCAGCTCTGGTCTGTATAAGTTGTATCATGTACTGGTAGAAATAAAGATATAAACAGAACAAGGACCCAATGGAAGTAAATTACATTATCTGACCTTTCTAGTGGGTAATTTACACCTATGTTACTATGTATGATAATTTGTGATAAAAGGCTTAGCATCTAGCATATGATGCACTTTATTCAAGACAGATAGATTGAACACATCGATTCCAGGGACTGATTACCATAAACACCGCTCTTCTTTCTATACGACTGATGAAGCCACTGTGTAGTGAGACGTTTCCCCCAAAAAGATTCTAAAATGTTTCACATGTGTCTCATTCTACATAATAATTGTGTAACTGTATTTATGTATACCTGTGTCTAAATAAACTTACACCTAGGTGACACACAGGTGTTCCTTATCAAGAGGCAAACAGGTGGACTATTGACACATGTTAGGTAAAAGGACAGATGTGCAACTAACTGACGGTAACTCTGTCAACATTATTACTATTGACATATGGCTGACAGACAGAAATATTTCTCATAACTTACAGTCTCGTGGGGCTTAGCTGCCTTCATGTCCACGTCTGTTACCAGATGATTCTTGGAAGGATCCATGTTTGTTAGGGAGTGTTGGGGAAGGTGGAGGCTGAGAGCTGTTTAGAGGGACGTGAAACTCAGTCCAGGAGGTGGAGTGTTGGGGAAGGTGGAGGTTCAGAGCTGTTTAGAGGGACGTGAAACTGTCAGTCCAGGAGGTGGAGTGTTGGGGAAGGTGGAGGTTCAGAGCTGTTTAGAGGGACGTGAAGCTGTCAGTCCAGGAGGTAGATTGTTGGGGAAGGTGGAGGTTGAGAGCTGTTTAGAGGGACGTGAAACTGTCAGTCCAGGAGGTGGAGTGTTGGGGAAGGTGGAGGCTGAGAGCTGTTTAGAGGGACGTGAAACTGTCAGTCCAGGAGGTGGAGTGTAGGGGAAGGTGGAGGCTGAGAGCTGTTTAGAGGGACGTGAAACTGTCAGTCCAGGAGGTGGAGTGTTGGGGAAGGTGGAGGCTGAGAGCTGTTTAGAGGGACGTGAAACTGTCACTCCAGGAGGTGGAGTGTTGGGTAAGGTGGAGATTCAGAGCTGTTTAGAGGGACGTGAAACTGTCAGTCCAGGAGATGGAGTGTTGGGGAAGGTGGAGGTTCAGAGCTGTTTAGAAGGACGTGGTGAAGCTGTCAGTCCAGGAGGTAGAGTGTACTGGAGACCTGGGGTACTAGTCACACAGGCTGCTGTTGCTGGTGGCTTCTGGCATCATGGACTGGCTCCAGAGGACCAGGGGGGTCTTGATGACCTCCGCCAACACCACTACGACCACCATCACCTTATCACCACCACCACCACCCCAGTGGAAATAAGTCTCTCTGTCTGACTCTTTTGGCATTATCCTTGGTAATTTACACATTATCCTACAAGTATAGACTGAGGGCCCTGTCAATCCTACGAGAACAGACTGAGGGCCCTGAATCTGCACTCTCTAGAAAGGCGTAGAATTAGGGGATATATGATTGAGGTGTGTAAATGGAAAACAGGAATAAATAAAGGGAATGTAAATAACGTGCTAAAAGTATCTAACCAAGACAGGACTCGCAGCAGTGGTCTCAAGTTGGAAAAATTTAGATTTAGAAAGAATATAGGAAAGCACTGGTTTGGCAATAGATTTGTGGATGAGTGGAACAAACTCCCGAGTATCGTCATTGAAGCTAAAACCTTGTGTAGCTTTAAAAATAGATTAAACAAATTCATGGCTGGGCGTGGGTGGGTGTGAGTTGGACCTGACTGGATTGGGCCAGTAGGTAACTTGGATCCGCCTAGCATGGGCCAGTAGGCCTGCTGCAGTCTTTCTTCTTTCTTGTGTTCTTAGGTACCTGTACCTAAATACATTGACCGCCACCACTACTTCTACCACCATACCATCCTAACTGTGCTACCACCATCCTAGCTGTGCTACCACAATCCTAACTGTGCTACCACAATCCTAACTGTGCTACCACCATCCTAACTGTGCTACCACCATCCTAACTGTGCTACCACCATCCTAACTGTGCTACCACCATCCTAACTGTGCTACCATCATCCTAACTGCGCTACCACCATCCTAACTGTGCTACCACCATACTAACTGTGCTACCACCATCCTAACTGTGCTACCACCATCCTAACTGTGCGACAACAATCCTAACTGTGCTACCACCATCCTAACTGTGCTACCACCATCCTAACTGTGCTACTACCAACCTAACTGTGCTACCACCATCCTAACTGTGCTACCACCATCCTAACTGTGCTACCATCATCCTAACTGTGCTACCACCATCCTAACTGTGCTACCACCATCCTAACTGTGCTACCACCATCCTAACTGTGCTACCACCATCTTAATTGTGCTACCACCATCCCAACTGTGCTACCACTATCCCAACTGTGCTACCACCATCCTAACTGTGCTACCACCAACCTAACTGTGCTACCACCATCCTAACTGTGCTACCATCATCCTGACTGCGCTACCACCATCCTAACTGTGCTACCACCATCCTAACTGTGCTACCACCATCTCAACTGTGCTGCCACTATCCCAACTGTGCTACCACCATCCTAACTGTGCTACCACCAACCTAACTGTGCTACCACCATCCTAACTGTGCTACCACCATCCTAACTGTGCTACCACCATCCTAACTGTGCTTCCACCATTCCAACTGTGCTACCACCATCATAACTGTGCTACCACCATCCTAACTGTGCTACCACCATCCTAACTGCGCTACCACCATCCTAACTGTGCTACCACCATCCTAACTGTGCTACCACCATCCTAACTGTGCTACCACCATCCTAACTGTGCTACCACCATCCTAACTGTGCTACCACCAACCTAACTGTGCTACCACCATCCTAACTGTGCTACCATCATCCTAACTGTGCTACCACCATCCTAACTGTGCTACCACCATCCTAACTGTGTTACCACCATCCTAACTGTGCTACAACAATCCTAACTGTGCTACCACCATCCTAACTGTGCTACCACCATCCTAACTGTGCTACCACCAAACTAACTGTGCTACCACCATCCTAACTGTGCTACCACCATCCTAACTGTGCTACCACCAACCTAACTGTGCTACCACCATCTTAACTGTGCTACCACCATCCTAACTGTGCTACCACCGTCCTTTACTGTGCTACCACCATCCTAACTGTGCTACCACCATCCTAACTGTGCTACCACCAACCTAACTGTGCTACCACCATCCTAACTGTGCTACCACCATCCTAACTGTGCTACCACCATCCTAACTGTGCTACCACCATCCTAACTGTGCTACCACCATCCTAACTGTGCTACCATCATCCTAACTGTGCTACCACCATCCTAACTGTGCTACCACCATCCTAACTGTGCTACCACCATCCTAACTGTGCTACCACCATCCTAACTGTGCTACCATCATCCTAACTGTGCTACCACCATCCTAACTGTGCTACCACCATCCTAACTGTGCTACCACCATCCTAACTGTGCTACCACCATCCTAACTGTGCTACAACAATCCTAACTGTGCTACCACCATCCTAACTGTGCTACCACCGTCCTAACTGTTCTACCACCAACCTAACTGTGCTACCACCATCCTAACTGTGCTACCACCGTCCTAACTGTGCTACCATCATCCTAACTGTGCTACCACCATCCTAACTGTGCTACCACCATCTCAACTGTGCTGCCACTATCCCAACTGTGCTACCACCATCCTAACTGTGCTACCACCAACCTAACTGTGCTACCACCAACCTAACTGTGCTACCACCATCCTAACTGTGCTACCACCATCCTAACTGTGCTACCACCATCCTAACTGTGCTTCCACCATTCCAACTGTGCTACCACCATCATAACTGTGCTACCACCATCCTAACTGTGCTACCACCATCCTAACTGTGCTACCATCATTCTAACTGCGCTACCACCATCCTAACTGTGCTACCACCATCCTAACTGTGCTACCACCATCCTAACTGTGCTACCACCATCCTAACTGTGCTACCACCATCCTAACTGTGCTACCACCAACCTAATTGTGCTACCACCATCCTAACTGTGCTACAACAATCCTAACTGTGCTACCACCGTCCTAACTGTGCTACCACCGTCCTAACTGTGCTACCACCAACCTAACTGTGCTACCACCATCCTAACTGTGCTACCACCGTCCTAACTGTGCTACCATCATCCTAACTGTGCTACCACCATCCTAACTGTGCTACCACCATCTCAACTGTGCTGCCACTATCCCAACTGTGCTACCACCATCCTAACTGTGCTACCACCAACCTAACTGTGCTACCACCATCCTAACTGTGCTACCACCATCCTAACTGTGCTACCACCATCCTAACTGTGCTTCCACCATTCCAACTGTGCTACCACCATCATAACTGTGCTACCACCATCCTAACTGTGCCACCACCATCCTAACTGTGCTACCATCATTCTAACTGCGCTACCACCATCCTAACTGTGCTACCACCATCCTAACTGTGCTACCACCATCCTAACTGTGCTACCACCATCCTAACTGTGCTACCACCATCCTAACTGTGCTACCACCAACCTAACTGTGCTACCACCATCCTAACTGTGCTTCCACCATCCTAACTGTGCTACCACCATCCTAACTGTGCTACCACCATCCTAACTGTGCTACCACCGTCCTAACTGTGCTACCACCAACCTAACTGTGCTACCACCATCCTAACTGTGCTACCACCGTCCTAACTGTGCTACCATCATCCTAACTGTGCTACCACCATCCTAACTGTGCTACCACCATCTCAACTGTGCTGCCACTATCCCAACTGTGCTACCACCATCCTAACTGTGCTACCACCAACCTAACTGTGCTACCACCAACCTAACTGTGCTACCACCATCCTAACTGTGCTACCACCATCCTAACTGTGCTACCACCATCCTAACTCTGCTTCCACCATCCTAACTGTGCTTCCACCATTCCAACTGTGCTACCACCATCATAACTGTGCTACCACCATCCTAACTGTGCTACCACCATCCTAACTGTGCTACCATCATTCTAACTGCGCTACCACCATCCTAACTGTGCTACCACCATCCTAACTGTGCTACCACCATCCTAACTGTGCTACCACCATCCTAACTGTGCTACCACCAACCTAATTGTGCTACCACCATCCTAACTGTGCTACAACAATCCTAACTGTGCTACCACCGTCCTAACTGTGCTACCACCGTCCTAACTGTGCTACCACCAACCTAACTGTGCTACCACCATCCTAACTGTGCTACCACCGTCCTAACTGTGCTACCATCATCCTAACTGTGCTACCACCATCCTAACTGTGCTACCACCATCTCAACTGTGCTGCCACTATCCCAACTGTGCTACCACCATCCTAACTGTGCTACCACCAACCTAACTGTGCTACCACCATCCTAACTGTGCTACCACCATCCTAACTGTGCTACCACCATCCTAACTGTGCTTCCACCATTCCAACTGTGCTACCACCATCATAACTGTGCTACCACCATCCTAACTGTGCTACCACCATCCTAACTGTGCTACCATCATTCTAACTGCGCTACCACCATCCTAACTGTGCTACCACCATCCTAACTGTGCTACCACCATCCTAACTGTGCTACCACCATCCTAACTGTGCTACCACCATCCTAACTGTGCTACCACCAACCTAACTGTGCTACCACCATCCTAACTGTGCTTCCACCATCCTAACTGTGCTACCACCATCCTAACTGTGCTACCATCATCCTAACTGTGCTACCACCATCCTATCATTCCAGTCACGAAATACTAGAGCATACAAGATTGCTAGATATGTGTTTCTTACCAGTAAAGACACCCAGGTGTTAGACATGTGTCTAACATCTGAGTGTTAAGGTAACTAACACTCAGGTATCTACAGTGACAGCAGATGTAAGGAGACTAATGCCCAGGTACCTACTTACTGCTAGGTGAATAGCGACAGCAAGTGTAGTTACAATAATACCTAGGTACCTACGTACAGCTAGGTGAATAGTGACTACAGGTGTTAGTAGACTAACACCTAGGTACTTACGTACTGCTAGGTGAACAGTGACATCACAAGTGTTAGTAGACTAACACCCAGGTACCTACTTACTGCTAGGTGAACGGTGACAGAATGTGTAAGGCGACTAATACCCAGGTACCTACTTACTGCTAGGTGAATAGCGACAGCAAGTGTAGTTACAATAATACCAAGGTACCTACGTACAGCTAGGTGAATAGTGACTGTGGCCCGGTGGCCTGGTGGCTAAAGCTCCCGCTTCACACACGGAGGGCCCAGGTTCGATTCCCGGCGGGTGGAAACATTTCGACAAGTTTCCTTACACCTGTTGTCCTGTTCACCTAGCAGCAAATAGGTACCTGGGTGTTAGTCGACTGGTGTGGGTGGCATCCTGGGGGACAAGATTAAGGACCCCAATGGAAATAAGTTAGACAGTCCTCGATGACGCACTGACTTTCTTGGGTTATCCTGGGTGGCTAACCCTCCGGGGTTAAAAATCCGAACGAAATCTTATCTTATCTTATCTTACTACAGGTGTTAGTAGACTAACACCCAGGTACTTACGTACTGCTAGGTGAACAATGACATCACAAGTGTTAGTAGACTAACACCCAGGTACCTACTTACTGCTAGGTGAACAGTGACAGCAGGTGTAAGGTGACTAACACATAGGTGCCTATCTCCGCTAGGTGAATGGTGGCAGCAGGTGTTAGCCACCTTACACTCAGGTACCTTCCTACTGCTGTGTGAATAGGGACAGCAGGTGTAAAGTGAATAACACACAGGTATCTAGATCCTGCTAGGTAAACAGTACCTGGATCCATTATTTACTTCTGTAATGTTGAGGTACAGCCCCTGGACCCATTATGTACCTCTGTAATGTTGAGGTACAGCCCCTGGACCCATTATGTACCTCTGTAATGTTGAGGTACAGCCCCTGTACCCATTATGTACCTCTGTAATGTTGAGGTACAGCCCCTGGACCCATTATGTACCTCTGTAATGTTGAGGTACAGCCCCTGGACCCATTATGTACCTCTGTAATGTTGAAATACAGTCCCTGGACCCATTATGTACCTCTGTAACCATCTGACCACCACCCACGGGATAGGTACGGGTTGAATAATTTAGATTTTAACTTCAAAGAACTAGACTTGCCTGGTCTACGTCCATGTTCAGCTTGTGGAAATGTTCAACAGGTGAAGTGAACACGCCAGTGTGCATGCAAGATGTACTCTAACCTCTCCTCTCCTGGACTACCCAATTTTCATTGCTCACATTGTTGCAGGAGGAGAGTGCTATGCCACCTCTCTCAAAGTACCTGGAAAAGCTGGAGTTACATTTGTTTACATATTGTTGTGAGCTGTAAGATGTGGTGACGTTATTTAAGTGCGGAGAGTGACCTTGTGTGTGTTTTTCCTTGACGTTGACGATGTCTGTTTGGCTTGTACTCGGCATGACTGGGAGGATGCTAGGTGCTGGTATGGTGCCTGCTGCCTCTGCTGAATCAAACAATGGCTGCTGCTTCTCCTGGACTGGCTACTGCTTCTCCTGGACTGACTACTGCTTCTCCTGGACTGACTACTGCTTCTGCTGGACCAACTACCGCTTCTCCTAGACTGACTACTGCTTCTCCTGGACTGACTACTGTTTCTCCTGGACTGACTACTGCTTCTCCCGGACTGACTGCTGCTTCTGTTGGACTGACTACTGCTTCTGCTAGACTGACTACTGCTTCTGCTGAACTGACTACTGCTTCTTCTGGACTGACTACTGCTTCTGCAGGACTGACTACTGCTTCTGCTGGACTGACTACTGCTTCTGCTGGACTGACTACTGCTTCTGCTTGACTGACTACTGCTTCTGCAGGGCTGACTACTGCTTCTGCTGGACTGACTACTGCTTCTCCCGGACTGACTGCTGCTTCTGTTGGACTGACTACTGCTTCTGCTGGACTGACTACTGCTTCTGCTGAACTGACTACTGCTTCTTCTGGACTGACTACTGCTTCTGCTGGACTGACTACTACTTCTGCTGGACTGACTACTGTTTCTCCTGGACTGACTACTGCTTCACCTGGAGTGACTACTGCTTCTGCTGGACTGACTACTGTTTCTCCTGGACTGACTACTGCTTCACCTGGAGTGACTACTGCTTCTGCTCGACTGACTACTGTTTCTCCTGGACTGACTACTGCTTCACCTGGAGTGACTACTGCTTCTGCTGGACTGACTACTGCTTCTCCTGGACTGACTACTGCTTCTGCTGGACTGACTACTGCTTCTCCTGGACTGACTACTGCTTCTCCTAGACTGACTATTGCTTCTTCTGGACTGACTACTGTTTCTCCTGGACTGACTACTGCTTCTGCTGGACTGACTACTGCTTCTGCTGGCCCGACTACTGCTTCTGCTGGACTGACTGCTGCTTCTGCTGGACTGACTACTGCTTCTGCTTGACTGACTACTGCTTCTGCTGGGCTGACTACTGCTTCTGCTGGACTGACTACTGCTTCTCCTGGACTGACTGCTGCTTCTGCTGGACTGACCACTGCTTCAGCTGGACTGACTACTGCTTCTGCTGGACTGACTACTGCTTCTGCTGGACTGACTACTGCTTCTGCTGGACTGACTACTACTTCTGCTGGATTGACTACTGTTTCTCCTGGACTGACTACTGCTTCACCTGGAGTGACTACTGCTTCTGCTGGACTGACTACTGCTTCTCCTGGACTGACTACTGCTTCTGCTGAACTGACTACTGTTTCTCCTGGACTGACTGCTGCTTCTGCTGGACTGACTACTTCTTCTCCTGGACTGACTACTGCTTCAGCTGGACTGACTACTGCTTCTGCTGGACTGAATACTGCTTCTGCTGGACTGCCTACTGCTTCTCCTGGACTGACTACTGCTTCTGCTGGACTCACTACTGCTTCTGCAGGATTGACTACTGCTTCTCCTGGACTGACTATTGTTTCTGCTGGACTGACTACTGCTTCTGCTGGACTGACTACTGCTTCTGCTGGACTGGCTACTGCTTCTGCTGAACTGACTACTGCTTCTCCTGGACTGACTACTGCTTCTGCTGGACTGACTACTGCTTCTCCTGGACTGACTACTGCTTCTGCTGGACTGACTACTGCTTCTGCTGGACTGACTACTGCTTCTCCTGGACTGACTACTGCTTCTGCTGAACTGACTACTGTTTCTCCTGGACTGACTGCTGCTTCTCCTGGACTGACTATTGTTTCTGCTGGACTGACTACTGCTTCACCTGGACTGACTACTGCTTCTGCTCGACTGACTACTGCTTCTGCTGGACTGGCTACTGCTTCTGCTGAACTGACTACTGCTTCTCCTGGACTGACTACTGCTTCTGCTGGACTGACTACTGCTTCTCCTGGACTGACTACTGCTTCTGCTGGACTGACTAATGCTTCTGCAGGACTGACTACTGCTTCTACTGTTCTGACTACTGCTTCTGCTGGATTGACTACTGTTTCTCCTGGACTGACTACTGCTTCTCCTGGACTGACTACTGCTTCTGCTGGACCGACTACTTCTTCTCCTGGACTGACTACTGCTTCTGTAGGACTGACTACTGCTTCTGCTGGACTGACTACTGCTTCTGCTGGACTGACTACTGCTTCTGATGGACTGACTACTTCTTCTCATGGACTGACTACTGTTTCTCCTGGACTGACTACTGCTTCTGCTGGACTGACTACTGCTTCTGTTGGACTGACTACTGATTCTGCTGGACTGACTACTGCTTCTCCTGGACTGACTACTGCTTCTGCTGGACTGACTACTGCTTCTGATGGACTGACTACTTCTTCTCATGGACTGACTACTGTTTCTCCTGGACTGACTACTGCTTCTGCTGGACTGACTACTGCTTCTGTTGGACTGACTACTGATTCTGCTGGACTGACTACTGCTTCTCCTAGACTGACTACTGCTTCTGCTGGACTGACTACTGCTTCTGCTGGACTGACTACTGCTTCTGCTGGACTGACTACTTCTTCTGCTGGACTGACTACTGCTTCTGCTGGACTGACTACTGCTTCTGCTGGACTGACAGCTACTTCTCCTGGACCGACTACTGCTTCTGCTGGACTGACAACTGCGTCTCCTGGACTGACTACTGCTTCTCCTGGACTGACTACTGCTTATGCTGGACTGACTACTGCTTCTGCTGGGCTGACTACTGCTTATGCTGGGCTGACTACTTCTTCTGCTGGACTGACTACTGCTTCTGCTGGACTGACTACTGCTTCTGCTGGACTGACAGCTGCTTCTCCTGGACTGACTACTGCTTCTGCTGGACTGACTACTGCTTCTGCTGGACTGACTCCTGCTTCTCCTGGACTGACTACTTGTTCTCTTGGACTGACTACTGCTTAACCTGGACTGACTACTGCTTCTGCTGGACTGACAACTGCGTCTCCTGGACTGACTACTGCTTCTCCTGGACTGACTACTGTTTCTGCTGGACTGACTACTGCTTCTCCTAGACTGACTACTGCTTCTCCTGGACTGACTACTGCTTATCCTGGACTGACTACTGCTTCTGCTTGACTGACTACTGCTTCTCCTGGAGTGACTATTGCTTCTGCTGGACTGACTACTGCTTCTTCTTGACTGACTACTGCTTCTGCTGGGCTGACTACTGCTTCTGCAGTACTGACTACTGCTTCTCCTGGACTGACTCCTGCTTCTGCTGGACTGACTACTGTTTCTGCTGGACTGACTACTGCTTCTGCTGAACTGACTACTGCTTCTGCTGGACTGACTACTACTTCTGCTGGACTGACTACTGTTTCTCCTGGACTGACTACTCCTTCACCTGGAGTGACTACTGCTTCTGCTGGACTGACTACTGCTTCACCTGGACTGACTACTGCTTCTGCTGGACTGACTACTTCTTCTCCTAGACTGACTACTGTTTCTGCTGGACTGACTACTGCTTCTCCTAGACTGACTACTGCTTCTCCTGGACTGACTACTTCTTCTGCTGGACTGACTACTGCTTCTGCTGGACTGACTACTTCTTCTGCTGGACTGACTACTGCTTCTGCTGGACTGACTACTGCTTCTGCTTGGCTGACTACTGCTTCTGCTGGGCTGACTACTGCTTCTCCTGGACTGACTGCTGCTTCTGTTGGACTGACTACTGCTTCACTTGGACTGACTACTGCTTCACCTGGACTGACTACTGCTTCACCTGGAGTGACTACTGCTTCTCCTGGAGTGACTGCTGCTTCTGCTGGACTGACTACTGCTTCTGCTGAACTGACTACTGTTTCTCCTGGACTGACTGCTGCTTCTGCTGGACTGACTACTTCTTCTCCTGGACTGACTACTGCTTCTCGTGAACTTACTACTGCTTCTCGTGAACTGACTATTGTTTATGCTGGACTGACTACTGTGTCACCTGGACTGACTACTGCTTCTGCTGGACTGACTACTGCTTCTGCTTGACTCACTACTGCTTCTGCTGGACTGACTACTGCTTCTGCTGGACTGACTACTGCTTCTCGTGAACTGACTATTGTTTATGCTGGACTGACTACTGTGTCACCTGGACTGACTACTGCTTCTGCTGGACTGACTACTGCTTCTGCTGGACTGACTACTGCTTCTCCTGGACTGACTACTGCTTCTCCTGGACTGACTATTATTTATGCTGGACTGACTACTGCTTCTTCTGGACTGACTACTGCTTCTGCTGGACTGACTACTGCTTCTGCTGGACTGACTACTGCTTCTGCAGGACTGACTACTGCTTCTGCTGGACTGACTACTGCTTCTCCTGGACTGACTACTGCTTCTCCTGGACTGACTATTGTTTATGCTGGACTGACTACTGTGTCACCTGGACTGACTACTGCTTCTGCTGGACTGACTGCTGCTTCTGCTGGACTGACTACTGCTTCTGCAGGACTGACTACTGCTTCTCCTGGACTGACTACTGCATCTGCTGGACTGACTAATGCTTCTGCAGGACTGACTACTGCTTCTACTGGTCTGACTACTGCTTCTGCTGGACTGACTACTGTTTCTTCTGGACTGACTACTGCTTCTCCTGGACTGACTACTGCTTCTCCTGGACTGACTACTGCTTCTGCTGGACTGACTACTTCTTCTTCTGGACTGACTACTTCTTCTCCTGGACTGACTACTGCTTCTGCAGGACTGACTACTGCTTCTCCTGGACCGACTACTGCTTCTCCTGGCCTGAGTACTGCTTCTGTTGGACTGACTACTGCTTCTGCTGGACTGACTACTGCTTCTCCTGGACTGACTACTGCTTCTGCTGGACTGACTACTGCTTCTGCTGGACTGACTACTGCTTCTCCTGGACTGACTACTGCTTCTCCTGGACTGACTATTGTTTATGCTGGACTGACTACTGTGTCACCTGGACTGACTACTGCTTCTGCTGGACTGACTACTGCTTCTGCTGGACTGACTACTGCTTCTGCAGGACTGACTACTGCTTCTGCTGGACTGACTACTGCTTCTCCTGGACTGACTACTGCTTCTCCTGGACTGACTATTGTTTATGCTGGACTGACTACTGTGTCACCTGGACTGACTACTGCTTCTGCTGGACTGACTTCTGCTTCTGCTGGACTGACTACTGCTTCTGCAGGACTGACTACTGCTTCTCCTGGACTGACTACTGCATCTGCTGGACTGACTAATGCTTCTGCAGGACTGACTACTGCTTCTACTGGTCTGACTACTGCTTCTCCTGGACTGACTACTGCTTCTCCTGGACTGACTACTGCTTCTGCTGGACTGACTACTTCTTCTTCTGGACTGACTACTTCTTCTCCTGGACTGACTACTGCTTCTGCAGGACTGACTACTGCTTCTCCTGGACCGACTACTGCTTCTCCTGGCCTGACTACTGCTTCTGTTGGACTGACTACTGCTTCTGCTGGACTGACTACTGCTTCTCCTGGACTGACTACTGCTTCTGCTGGACTGACTACTGCTTCTGCTGGGCTGACTACTGCTTCTGCTGGACTGACTACTTCTTCTGCTGGACTGACTACTGCTTCTGCTGGACTGACTACTGCTTCTCCTGGACTGACTACTGCTTCTGCTGGACTGACTACTGTTTCTGCTTGACTGACTACTGCTTCTGTTGGACTGACTACTGCTTCTGCTGGACTTACTACTACTTCTTCTGGACTGACTACTGCTTCTGCTGAACTGACTACTGCTTCTGCTGGACTGACTACTGCATCTGCTGGGCTGACTACTGCTTATGCTGGACTGATTACCGCTTCTCCTGGACTGACTACTGCTTCTGCTGGACTGACTACTGCTTCTGCTGGACTGACTACTGCTTCTACTGGACTGACTACTGCTTCTGCTGGACTGACTACTGCTTCTGCTGGACTGACTACTGCTTCTGCTGGACTGACTACTGCTTCTGCTGGACTGACTTCTACTTCTGCTGGACTGACTACTGTTTCTCCTGGACTTACTACTGCTTCACCTGGAGTGACTACTGCTTCTGCTGGACTGACTACTGTTTCTCCTGGACTGACTACTGCTTCACATGAAGTTACTACTGCTTCTGCTGGACTGACTACTGCTTCTGCTGGACTGACTACTGCTTCTCCTGTACTGACTACTGCTTCTGCAGGACTGACTACTACTTCTGCTGGACTGAATACTGCTTCTGCTGAACTGACTACTATTTCTCCTGGACTAACTACTGCTTCTGCTGGACTGACTACTGCTTCTCCTGGACTGACTACAGCTTCTTCTGGACTGACTACTGCTTCTGCAGGACTGACTACTACTTCTGCTGGAATGAATACTGCTTCTGCTGAACTGACTACTGTTTCTCCTGGACTGACTGCTGCTTCTGCAGGTCTGACTACTTCTTCTCCTGGACTGACTACTGCTTCTGCTGGACTGACTGCTGCTTCTGCTGGACTGACTACTGCTTCTGCTGGACTGACTACTGTTTCTCCGGGACTGACTACTGCTTCTGCTGGACTGACTACTGCTTCTGGTGAACTGACTACTGCTTCTGGTGGACTGGCTACTGTTTCTCCTGGACTGACTACTGCTTCACCTGGACTGACTACTTCTTCTCCTGGACTGACTACTGCTTCTGCAGGACTGACTACTGCTTCTCCTGGACCGACTACTGCTTCTCCTGGCCTGACTACTGCTTCTGTTGGACTGACTACTGCTTCTTCTGGACTGACTACTGCTTCTCCTGGACTGACTACTGCTTCTGCTGGACTGACTACTGCTTCTGCTGGACTGACTACTGCTTCTGCTGGACTGACTACTTCTGCTGGACTGACTACTGCTTCTGCTGGACTGACTACTGCTTCTCGTGGACTGACTACTGCTTCTGCTGGACTGACTACTGTTTCTGCTGTACTGACTACTGCTTCTGTTAGACTGACTACTGTTTCTGCTGGACTGACTACTGCTTCTGCTGGGCTGACTACTGCTTATGCTGGACTGATTACTGCTTCTCCTGGACTGACTACTGCTTCTGCTGGACTGACTACTGCTTCTGCTGAACTGACTACTGCTTCTGCTGGACTGACTACTGCTTCTGCTGGACTGACTACTACTTCTGCTGGACTGACTACTGTTTCTCCTGGACTTACTACTGCTTCACCTGGAGTGACTACTGTTTCTGCTGGACTGACTACTGTTTCTCCTGGACTGACTACTGCTTCACATGGAGTGACTACTGCTTCTGCTGGACTGACTACTGCTTCTGCTGGACTGACTACTGCTTCTACTGGACTGACTACTGCTTCTTCTGGACTGACTACTGCTTCTGCAGAACTGACTACTACTTCTGCTGGACTGAATACTGCTTCTGCAGGTCTGACTACTTCTTCTCCTGGACTGACTACTGCTTCTGCTGGACTGACTACTGCTTCTGCTGTAGTGACTACTGCTTCTGGTGGACTGACTACTGTTTCTCCTGGACTGACTACTGCTTCTGCAGGACTGACTACTGCTTCTGCTGGACTGACTACTGCTTCTGCTGGACTGATTACTGCTTCATCTGGACTGACTACTGCTTCTGCTGGTCTGACTACTGCTTCTGCTGGACTGACTACTGTTTCTCCTGGACTGACTTCTGCTTCTCCTGGACTGACTACTGCTTCTGCTGGACTGACTACTGCTTTTCCTGGACTGACTACTGCTTCTGCTGGACTGACTACTGCTTCTGTTGGACTGACTACTGCTTCTGCAGGACTGACTACTGCTTCTCCTGGCCTGACTACTGCTTCTGATGGACTGACGACTGCTTCTGCTGGACTGACTACTGCTTCTTCTGGACTGACTACTGCTTCTGCTGGACTGACTACTGCTTCTTCTGGACTGACTACTGCTTCTGCTGGACTGACTACTGCTTCTGCTGGACTGACTACTGCTTCTGCTGGACTGACTACTGCTTCTCCTGGACTGACTACTGCTTCTCCTGGACTGACTACTGCTTCTCCTGGAATGACTACTGCTTCTGCTGGACTGACTACTGCTTCTGCTGGACTGAATACTGCTTCTGCTGGACTGACTACTGCGTCTCCTGGACTGACTACTGCTTCTTCTGGACTGACTACTGCTTCTGCTGGACTGACTACTACTTCTGCTGGTCTGACTACTGCTTCTGCTGAACTGACTACTGTTTATCCTGGACTGACTGCTGCTTCTGCAGGTCTGACTACTTCTCCTGGACTGACTACTGCTTCTGCTGGACTGACTACTGCTTCTGCTGGACTGACTACCTCTTCTGCTGGACTGACTACTGTTTCTCCGGGACTAACTACTGCTTCTCCTGGACTGACTACTTCTTCTGCAAGACTGACTACTGCTTCTCCTGGACTGACTACTGCTTCTGCTGGACTGACTACTGCTTCTGCTGGACTGACTACTGCTTCATCTGGACTGACTACTGCTTCTGCTGTACTGACTACTGCTTCTGCTGGACTGACTACTGCTTCTGCTGGGCTGACTACTGCTTATGCTGGACTGATTACTGCTTCTCCTGGACTGACTACTGCTTCTGCTGGACTGACTACTGCTTCTGCTGAACTGACTACTGCTTCTGCTAGACTGACTACTGCTTCTGCTGGACTGACTACTGCTTCTGCTGGACTGACTACTACTTCTGCTGGACTGACTACTGTTTCTCCTGGACTTACTACTGCTTCACCTGGAGTGACTACTGTTTCTGCTGGACTGACTACTGTTTCTCCTGGACTGGCTACTGCTTCACATGGAGTAACTACTGCTTCTGCTGGACTGACTACTGCTTCTGCTGGACTGACTACTGCTTCTCCTGGACTGACTACTGCTTCTTCTGGACTGACTACTGTTTCTGCAGGACTGACTACTACTTCTGCTGGACTGAATACTGCTTCTGCTGAACTGACTACTGTTTCTCCTGGACTGACTGCTGCTTCTGCAGGTCTGACTACTTCTTCTCCTGGACTGACTACTGCTTCTGCTGGACTGACTACTGCTTCTGCTGGACTGACTACTGCTTCTGCTGGACTGACTACTGCTTCTGCTGTACTGACTACTGCTTCTGGTGGACTGACTACTGTTTCTCCGGGACTGACTACTGCTTCTGCAGGACTGACTACTGCTTCTCCTGGACTGACTACTGCTTCTGCTGGACTGACTACTGCTTCTGCTGGACTGATTACTGCTTCATCTGGACTGACTACTGCTCCTGCTGGTCTGACTACTGATTCTGCTGGACTGACTACTGTTTCTCCTGGACTGACTACTGCTTCTCCTGGACTGACTACTGCTTCTGCTGGACTGACTACTGCTTTTCCTGGACTGACTACTGCTTCTGCTGGACTGACTACTGCTTCTGTTGGACTGACTACTGCTTCTGCAGGACTGACTACTGCTTCTCCTGGCCTGAATACTGCTTCTGATGGACTGACTACTGCTTCTGCTGAACTGACTACTTCTTCTGCAGGAATGACTACTGCTTCTGCTGGACTGACTACTGCTTCTGCTGGACTGACTACTGCTTCTTCTGGACTGACTACTGCTTCTGCTGGACTGACTACTGCTTCTGCTGGACTGACTACTGCTTCTTCTGGAGTGCCTACTGCTTCTGCTGGACTGACTACTGTTTCTCCTGGACTGACTACTGCTTCACATGGAGTGACTACTGCTTCTGCTGGACTGACTACTGCTTCTGCTGGACTGACTACTGCTTCTACTGGACTGACTACTGCTTCTTCTGGACTGACTACTGCTTCTGCAGAACTGACTACTACTTCTGCTGGACTGAATACTGCTTCTGCAGGTCTGACTACTTCTTCTCCTGGACTGACTACTGCTTCTGCTGGACTGACTACTGCTTCTGCTGTAGTGACTACTGCTTCTGGTGGACTGACTACTGTTTCTCCTGGACTGACTACTGCTTCTGCAGGACTGACTACTGCTTCTGCTGGACTGACTACTGCTTCTGCTGGACTGATTACTGCTTCATCTGGACTGACTACTGCTTCTGCTGGTCTGACTACTGCTTCTGCTGGACTGACTACTGTTTCTCCTGGACTGACTTCTGCTTCTCCTGGACTGACTACTGCTTCTGCTGGACTGACTACTGCTTTTCCTGGACTGACTACTGCTTCTGCTGGACTGACTACTGCTTCTGTTGGACTGACTACTGCTTCTGCAGGACTGACTACTGCTTCTCCTGGCCTGACTACTGCTTCTGATGGACTGACGACTGCTTCTGCTGGACTGACTACTGCTTCTTCTGGACTGACTACTGCTTCTGCTGGACTGACTACTGCTTCTTCTGGACTGACTACTGCTTCTGCTGGACTGACTACTGCTTCTGCTGGACTGACTACTGCTTCTGCTGGACTGACTACTGCTTCTCCTGGACTGACTACTGCTTCTCCTGGACTGACTACTGCTTCTCCTGGAATGACTACTGCTTCTGCTGGACTGACTACTGCTTCTGCTGGACTGAATACTGCTTCTGCTGGACTGACTACTGCGTCTCCTGGACTGACTACTGCTTCTTCTGGACTGACTACTGCTTCTGCTGGACTGACTACTACTTCTGCTGGTCTGACTACTGCTTCTGCTGAACTGACTACTGTTTATCCTGGACTGACTGCTGCTTCTGCAGGTCTGACTACTTCTCCTGGACTGACTACTGCTTCTGCTGGACTGACTACTGCTTCTGCTGGACTGACTACCTCTTCTGCTGGACTGACTACTGTTTCTCCGGGACTAACTACTGCTTCTCCTGGACTGACTACTTCTTCTGCAAGACTGACTACTGCTTCTCCTGGACTGACTACTGCTTCTGCTGGACTGACTACTGCTTCTGCTGGACTGACTACTGCTTCATCTGGACTGACTACTGCTTCTGCTGGACTGACTACTGCTTCTGCTGGACTGACTACTGCTTCTGCTGGGCTGACTACTGCTTATGCTGGACTGATTACTGCTTCTCCTGGACTGACTACTGCTTCTGCTGGACTGACTACTGCTTCTGCTGAACTGACTACTGCTTCTGCTAGACTGACTACTGCTTCTGCTGGACTGACTACTGCTTCTGCTGGACTGACTACTACTTCTGCTGGACTGACTACTGTTTCTCCTGGACTTACTACTGCTTCACCTGGAGTGACTACTGTTTCTGCTGGACTGACTACTGTTTCTCCTGGACTGGCTACTGCTTCACATGGAGTAACTACTGCTTCTGCTGGACTGACTACTGCTTCTGCTGGACTGACTACTGCTTCTCCTGGACTGACTACTGCTTCTTCTGGACTGACTACTGTTTCTGCAGGACTGACTACTACTTCTGCTGGACTGAATACTGCTTCTGCTGAACTGACTACTGTTTCTCCTGGACTGACTGCTGCTTCTGCAGGTCTGACTACTTCTTCTCCTGGACTGACTACTGCTTCTGCTGGACTGACTACTGCTTCTGCTGGACTGACTACTGCTTCTGCTGGACTGACTACTGCTTCTGCTGTACTGACTACTGCTTCTGGTGGACTGACTACTGTTTCTCCGGGACTGACTACTGCTTCTGCAGGACTGACTACTGCTTCTCCTGGACTGACTACTGCTTCTGCTGGACTGACTACTGCTTCTGCTGGACTGATTACTGCTTCATCTGGACTGACTACTGCTCCTGCTGGTCTGACTACTGATTCTGCTGGACTGACTACTGTTTCTCCTGGACTGACTACTGCTTCTCCTGGACTGACTACTGCTTCTGCTGGACTGACTACTGCTTTTCCTGGACTGACTACTGCTTCTGCTGGACTGACTACTGCTTCTGTTGGACTGACTACTGCTTCTGCAGGACTGACTACTGCTTCTCCTGGCCTGAATACTGCTTCTGATGGACTGACTACTGCTTCTGCTGAACTGACTACTTCTTCTGCAGGAATGACTACTGCTTCTGCTGGACTGACTACTGCTTCTGCTGGACTGACTACTGCTTCTTCTGGACTGACTACTGCTTCTGCTGGACTGACTACTGCTTCTGCTGGACTGACTACTGCTTCTTCTGGAGTGCCTACTGCTTCTGCTGGACTGACTACTGCTTTTGTTGGACTGACTACTGCTTCTGCTGTACTGACTACTGCTTCTCCTGGACTGACTACTGCTTCTCCTGGACTGACTACTGCTTCTCCTGGAATGACTACTGCTTCTGCTGGACTGACTACTGCTTCTGCTGGACTGACTACTGCTTCTGCTGGACTGACTACTGCTTCTCCTGGACTGACTACTGCTTCTTCTGGACTGACTACTGCTTCTGCAGGACTGACTAATACTTCTGCTGATCTGACTACTGCTTCTGCTGAACTGACTACTGTTTCTCCTGGACTGACTACTGCTTCTGTTGGACTGACTACTGCTTCTGTTGGACTGACTACCGCTTTTGCTGGACTGACTACTGTTTCTCCGGGACTGACTACTGCTTCTCCTGGACTGACTACTTCTTCTGCAAGACTGACTACTGCTTCTCCTGGACTGACTACTGCTTCTGCTGGACTGACTACTGCTTCTGCTGGACTGACTACTGCTTCATCTGGACTGACTACTGCTTCTGCTGGTCTGACTACTGCTTCTGCTGGACTGACTACTGTTTCTCCTGGACTGACTACTGCTTCTCCTGGACTGACTACTGCTTCTGCTGGACTGACTACTGCTTCTCCTGGACTGACTACTGCTTCTCCTGGACTGACTACTGCTTCTGCTGGACGGACTGCTGCTTCTGCTGGACTGACTACTGCTTCTGCAGGACTGACTACTGCTTCTCCTGGATTGACTGCTGCTTCTGCTGGACTGACTACTGCTTCTGCTGAACTGACTACTTCTTCTGCAGGACTGACTACTGCTTCTGCTGGAGTGACTACTGCTTCTGCTGGACTGACTACTGCTTCTTCTGGACTGACTACTGCTTCTGCTGGACTGACTACTGCTTCTGCTGGACTGACTACTGCTTCTGCTGGACTGACTACTGCTTCTCCTGGACTGACTACTGCTTCTCCTGGACTGACTACTGCTTCTCCTGGAATGACTACTGCTTCTGCTGGACTGACTACTGCTTCTGCTGGACTGACTACTGCTTCTGCTGGACTGACTACTGCTTCTGGTGGACTGGCTACTGTTTCTCCTGGTCTGACTACTGCTTCACCTGGAGTAACTACTGCTTCTCCTGGACTGACTACTGCTTCTGCTGGACTGACTACTGCTTCTCCTGGACTGACTACTGCTTCAGCTGGACTGACTACTGCTTCTGCAGGTAGCTAGCCAGCTGGCCACCGCCTTCCTTGACTAGCAGGTAGCTAGCAGTTGGCCACCACCTTCCTGGATTAGCAGGTAGCTAGCCAGCAGGCCACCACCTTCCTTGACTAGCAGGTAGCTAGCCAGTTCGCCACCACCTTCCTGGACTAGCAGGTAGCTAGCCAGCAGGCCACCTTCCTGGACTAGCAGGTAGCTAGCCAGCTGGCCACCACCTTCCTGGATTAGCAGGTAGCTAGCCAGCTGGCCACCACCTTCCTTGACTAGCAGGTAGCTAGCCAGTTGGCCACCACCTTCCTGGACTAGTAGGTAGGAAGCCAGTTGGCCACCTTCCTGGACTAGCAGGTAGCTAGCCAGCTGCCCACGACCTTCCTGGACTATCAGGTAGCTAGCCAGTTGGCCACCTTCCTGGACTAGCGGGTAGCTAGCCAGCTGTCCACCACATTCCTGGACTAGCAGGTAGCTACCCCGCTGGCCACCTTCTTGGACTAGCAGGTAGCTAGCCAGCTGGCCACCACCTTCCTGGACTAGCAGGCAACTAGTCAGTTGGCCACCACCTTCCTGGACTAGCAGGTAGCTAGCCAGCTAGCCACCACCTTTCTGGACTAGCAGGTAGCTAGCCAGCTGGCCACCACCTTCCTGGACCAGCAGGTAGCTAGCCAACTGGCCACCGCCTTCCTGGACTAGCAGGTAGCTAGCCAGCTGGCCACCACCTTCCTGGACTAGCAGGTAGCTAGCCAGCTGGCCACCGCCTTCCTGGACTAGCAGGTAGCTAGCCAGCTGGCCACCACCTTTTTGGACTAGCAGGTAGCTAGCCAGCTGGCCACCACCTTCCTGGACTAGCAGGTAGCTAGCCAGCTGGCCACCACTTTCCTGGACTAGCGGGTAGCTAGCCAGCTGGCCACCACCTTCCTGGACTAGCAGGTAGCTAGCCAACTGACCACCGCCTTTTTGGACTAGCTGGTAGCTAGCCAGCTGGCCACCACCTTCCTTGACTAGCAGGTTGCTAGCCAGTTGGCCACCACCTTCCTGGACTAGCAGGTAGCTAGCCAGCTGGCCACCACCTTTCTGGACTAGCAGGTAGCTAGCCAGCTTGCCACCACCTTCCTGGACTAGCAGGTAGCTAGCCAACTGACCACCGCCTTCCTGGACTAGCAGGTAGCTAGCCAGCTGGCCACCACCTTCCTGAACTAGCAGGTAGCTAGCCAGCTGACCACCTTCCTGGACTAGCAGGTAGCTAGCCAGCTGGTCACCACCTTCCTGGACTAGCAGGTAGCTAGCCAGCAGGCCATCACCTTCCTTGACTAGCAGGTAGCTAGCCAGTTGGCCACCACCTTCCTGGACTAGCAGGTAGCTAGCCAGCTGGCCACCACCTTCATGAACTAGCAGGTAGCTGGCCAGCTTGCCACCACCTTCCTTGACTAGCAGGTAGCTAGCCAGTTGGCCACCACCTTCCTGGACTAGCAGGTAGCTAGCCAGCAGGCCACCACCTTCCTTGACTAGCAGGTAGCTTGCCAGTTGGCCACCACCTTCCTGGACTAGCAGGTAGCTAGCCAGTTGGCCACCTTCCTGGACTAGCAGGCAGCTAGCCAGCTGGCCACCACCTTCCTGGACTAGCAGGTAGCTAGCCAGCTGGCCACCACCTTCCTTGACTAGCAGGTAGCTAGCCAGTTGGCCACCACCTTCCTGGACTAGCACGTAGCTAGCCAGTTGGCCACCTTCTTGGACTAGCAGGTAGCTAGCCAGCTGGCCTCCACCTTCCTGGACTAGCAGGTAGCTAGCCAGCTGGCCACTACCTTCCTGGACTAGCGGGTAGCTAGCCAGCTGGCCACCACCTTCCTGGACTAGCAGGTAGCTAGCCAGCTGGCCCCCTTCCTGTACTAGCAGGTAACTAGCCAGCTGGCCACCACCTTTCTGGACTAGCAGGCAAGTAACCAGCTGGCCATCACCTTCCTGGACTAGCAGGTAACTAGCCAGTTGGCCACCTTCCTGGACTAGCAGGTAGCTAGCCAGTTGGCCACCTTCCTGAACTAGCAGGTAGCTAGCCAGTTGGCCACCTTCCTGGACTAACAGGTAGCTAGCCAGTTGGCCACCTTCCTGGACTAACAGGTAGCTAGCCAGTTGGCCACCTTCCTGGACTAACAGGTAGCTAGCCAGTTGGCCACCTTCCTGGACTAGCAGGTAGCTAGCCAGTTGGCCACCTTCCTGAACTAGCAGGTAGCTAGCCAGTTGACCACCTTCCTGGACTAACAGGTAGCTAGCCAGTTGGCCACCTTCCTGGACTAGCAGGTAGCTAGCCAGTTGGCCACCTTCCTGGACTAGCAGGTAGCTAGCCAGTTGGCCACCTTCCTGGACTAGCAGGTAGCTAGCCAGTTGGCCACCTTCCTGGACTAGCAGGTAGCTAGCCAGTTGGCCACCACCTTCCTGGACCAAAACGACCTTTCAAGTGAGCAATATTTCCCATCTTATTTCGTTCTTTCTCATTATTCCCCATTACTTGGAGAGCCGAGGTGATCCCGGTGACTCTAAGAGCAGATTTACTACGCATTTTCTCCGCTATTTCCATAAATACCCGAAAATATTAATAAAAACATGAAATTTTGGGTCGACTTCTCATTAATGTTATGATTAAATGACCCAGCATGCCAGTTTAGAGAGGATATGCACGGTATATATAGTATATAGCGTATGATTTTATACTGTATTTGTCTATCATGTCATATTTTATAATATATAACTCCTGGGAATCAGTAATATTCTAAAAAAAGGCGATAAATTATTTGAAGAAGTGCAAGAATGTGGCGTGTTTGTGGCCCGACTCGTGTTCCTTGAGTATCAGCCAATCAGCGTGAAGAGGAGCTGCATCCGAGGCTCCCTGGCCAATCAGAGGGAAGATCAGACAGAGTTTTGGGGTGGCTGGACCAATCAGCGGGCGCCGGTGAACCAAGCCTTCGCCGCGTCACTGGCGGGAAGCAACAACCATGTGTATGGCGCCTGAAGGAGGTGGCTGGTGTCTAGCTGCATCAATTACCAGTGAATATACCCCCAGGGGGTCAACACCGCCACTCTTTGGTCATCAGTTATACACTGCCGGGTGTATATCTACCAGTGTATGGAAGCACGGAAGCCTGGAGCTGGAACCCACGGCAGGAGAGCCCAAAATTCAAGTCGGGATGATCAATTTGTCAAGATCCATTCTTGTGGCTTAGCGCTTCTTTTTGATTATAATAATAATGTCAAGATCCATTATATCTTCTCGGCAGTATTACTTAACATTGATATTCATCAGTGACTTGTCAGTGCCTTGAGAGGATCTGGGGGGTCGGGGAGGTCAAACCCAGGTCCAGGATAAAGCTCTCGCTTCACCCGGCGAGAGTCTGGGTTCGATTCCCAGAGCGGGTAGAAACATTGGACGTGTTTCCTTACACTAGTTGTCTATGTTCACCCATCACTAAGTAGGTACCTGGGTGTTAGGTGACTGGTGTGGGTCGCATCCTGGGTGTTAAGTGACTGGTGTGGGTCGCATCCTGGGTGTTTGGTGACTGGTGTGGGTCGCATCCTGGGTGTTAGGTGACTGGTGTGGGTCGCATCCTGGGTGTTAGTGGACTGGTGTGGGTCGCATCCTGGGTGTTTGGTGACTGGTGTGGGTCGCATCCTGGGTGTTAGGTGACTGGTGTGGGTCGCATCCTGGGTGTTAGTGGACTGGTGTGGGTCGCATCCTGGGTGTTAGGTGACTGGTGTGGGTCGCATCCTGGGTGTTAGGTGACTGGTGTGGGTCGCATCCTGGGTGTTAGGTGACTGGTGTGGGTCGCATCCTGGGTGTTAGGTGACTGGTGTGGGTCGCATCCTGGGTGTTAGGTGACTGGTGTGGGTCGCATCCTGGGTGTTAGGTGACTGGTGTGGGTCGCATCCTGGGTGTTAGGTGACTGGCGTGGGTCGCATCCTGGGTGTTAGGTGACTGGTGTGGGTCGCATCCTGGGTGTTAGGTGACTGGTGTGGGTCGCATCCTGGGTGTTAGGTGACTGGTGTGGGTCGCATCATGGGTGTTAGGTGACTGGTGTGGGTCGCATCCTGGGACAAAACTGACTTAATTTGCGGGAAATGCCCAGTACTGTACTAGCTGTCTAGTAGACCCAGCACTGTGCTAGCTTCTAGTAGACCCAGCACTGTGCTAGCTGTCTAGTAGACCCAGCACTGTGCTAGCTGTCTAGTAGAACCAGCACTGTGCTAGCTGTCTAGTAGAACCAGCACTGTGCTAGCTGTCTAGTAGAACCAGCACTGCTAGCTGTCTAGTAGAACCAGCACTGTGCTAGCTGTCTAGTAGACCCAGCACTGTGCTAGCTGTCTAGTAGAACCAGCACTGTGCTAGCTGTCTAGTAGAACCAGCACTGTGCTAGCTGCCTAGTAGAACCAGCACTGCTAGCTGTCTAGTAGAACCAGCACTGTGCTAGCTGTCTAGTAGAACCAGCACTGCTAGCTGTCTAGTAGAACCAGCACTGTGCTAGCTGTCTAGTAGACCCAGCACTGTGCTAGCCGTCTAGTAGACCCAGCACTGTGCTAGCTGTCTAGTAGAACCAGCACTGTGCTAGCTGTCTAGTAGACCCAGCACTGTGCTAGCTGTCTAGTAGAACCAGCACTGTGCTAGCTGTCTAGTAGAACCAGCACTGCTAGCTGTCTAGTAGACCCAGCACTGTGCTAGCTGTCTAGTAGACCCAGCACTGTGCTAGCTGTCTAGTAGAACCAGCACTGTGCTAGCTGTCTAGTAGAACCAGCACTGTGCTAGCTGTCTAGCAGACCCAGCACTGTGCTAGCTGTCTAGTAGACCCAGCACTGTGCTAGCTGTCTAGTAGACCCAGCACTGTGCTAGCTGTCTAGTAGAACCAGCACTGTGCTAGCTGTCTAGTAGACCCAGCACTGTGCTAGCTGTCTAGTAGAACCAGCACTGTGCTAGCTGTCTAGTAGAACCAGCACTGCTAGCTGTCTAGTAGACCCAGCACTGTGCTAGCTGTCTAGTAGACCCAGCACTGTGCTAGCTGTCTAGTAGAACCAGCACTGTGCTAGCTGTCTAGTAGAACCAGCACTGTGCTAGCTGTCTAGTAGACCCAGCACTATGCTAGCTGTCTAGTAGACCCGGCACTGTGCTAGCTGTCTAGTAGACCCAGCACTGTGATAGCTGTCTAGTAGACCCAGCACTGTGCTAGCTGTCTAGTAGACCCAGCACTGTGCTAGCTGTCTAGTAGAACCAGGACTGTGCTAGCTGTCTAGTAGACCCAGCACTGTGCTAGCTGTCTAGTAGAACCAGCACTGTGCTAGCTGTCTAGTAGAACCAGCACTGCTAGCTGTCTAGTAGACCCAGCACTGTGCTAGCTGTCTAGTAGACTCAGCACTGTGCTAGCCGTCTAGTAGATCCATCACTGTGCTGTCTAGTAGACCCAGCACTGTGTTAGCTGTCTAGTAGACTCAACACTGTGCTAGCTGTCTAGTAGACCCAGTACTGTACTAGCTGTGTAGTAGACCCAGCACTGTACTAGTATTCTAGTAATCAGAACTGTGCTAGTAGTAACCAGCACTACTAGTATTCTAGTAACCAGTACTGTGCTAGTAGTAACCAGCACTACTAGTATTCTAGTAACCAGTACTGTGCAAGTAGTAACCAACACTACTAGTATTCTAGTAACCAGAACTGTGCTAGTAGTAACCAGCACTGTACTAGTAATCTAGTAGCCAGAACTGTGCTAGAAGTAACCAGCACTGTACTAGTAATCTAGTAACCAGAAGTGTGCTAGTAGTAACCAGCACTACTAGAATTCTAGCAACCAGAACTGTGCTAGTAGAAACTAGCACTGTGCTAGTATTCTAGTAGCCAGAAGTGTGCTAGTAGTAACCAGCACTACTAGTATTCTAGTAACCAGAACTGTGCTAGTAGTAACCAGCACTACTAGTAATCTAGTAACCAGAAGTGTGCTAGTAGTAACCAGCACTACTAGTATTCTAGTAACTAGAAGTGTGCTAGTAGTAACCAGCACTACTAGTATTCTAGTAACCAGAACTGTGCTAGTAGTAACCAGCACTACTAGTAATCTAGTAACCAGAAGTGTGCTAGTAGTAACCAGCACTACTAGTATTCTAGTAACTAGAACCGTGCTAGTAGTAACCAGCACTACTAGTATTCTAGTAACCAGTACTGTGCTAGTAGTAACCAGCACTGTACTAGTAATCTAGTAACCAGAACTGTGCTAGAAGTAACCAGCACTGTACTAGTAATCTAGTAACCAGAAGTGTGCTAGTAGTAACCAGCACTACTAGTAATCTAGTAACCAGAAGTGTGCTAGTAGTAACCAGCACTACTAGTATTCTAGTAACCAGAAGTGTGCTAGTAGTAACCAGCACTACTAGTAATCTAGTAACCAGAAGTGTGCTAGTAGTAACCAGCACTACTAGTATTCTAGTAACCAGAAGTGTGCTAGTAGTAACCAGCACTATTAGTATTCTAGTAACCAGAACTGTGCTAGTAGTAACCAGCACTAATAGTAATCCAGTAACCAGAAGTGTGCTAGTAGTAACCAGCACTACTAGTATTCTAGTAACCAGTACTGTGCTAGTAGTAACCAGCACTGTACTAGTATTCCAGTAACCAGAACTGTGCTAGTATTACTGTACTAGTATTCCAGTAACCAGAACTGTGCTAGTAATCTAGTAACCAATACTGTGCCAATCTAGTAGTAACCATCACTGTAATAGTCGCTGCATCTGTTAGCTAGGTGGGAATATTACACACTAGTTTACGAGGATAATATGTCCCTGGTTACCACAACTCTCGAACCTCACTCACATCAGCCACGATCTGAAATTGTCCATTACATGTTTATCTGGAGAGAGTTCCGGGGGTCAACGCCCCCGCGGCCCGGTCTGTGACCAGGCCTCCTGGTGGATCAGAGCCTGATCAACCAGGCTGTTGCTGCTGGCTGCACGCAAACCAACGTACGAGCCACAGCCCGGCTGGTCAGGAACCGACTTTAGGTGCTTGTCCAGTGCCAGCTTGAAGACTGCCAGGGGTCTGTTGGTAATCCCCCTTATGTATGCTGGGAGGCAGTTGAACAGTCTCGGGCCCCTGACACTTATTGTATGGTCTCTTAACGTGCTAGTGACACCCCTGCTTTTCATTGGGGGGATGGTGCATCGTCTGCCAAGTCTTTTGCTTTCGTAGTGAGTGATTTTCGTGTGCAAGTTCGGTACTATATTTAAACTTAAAACCATGGATTCTGGTATAATTTGAGTGGTTGTGGACTCTGTAAGTTGGGTTTGAGTTGCTAAAAGAGGCAGGGGGGGGGGGTAATACACTTAATGTCAAGCATTTAACAAATTGGTACAATTATTGACAAAATTTTGAGATGCCACTTACCAGGCAGGAGATCAATATTCCCCCAATGAAAACCTGCAGGGGTGCCATGAATACATTGAGAGACAACACAATAAGTGTCCAGGGCCCAAGACTGTTCAGCTGCCTCCCAGCATACATAAGGGGGATTACCAATAGACCCCTGGGTGTCTTCAAGAAGGCACTGGACAGGCACTTAAAGTCAGTACCTAACCAGCTGTGGTTCGTACGTCAGTTTGCCTGCTGCCAGCAGTAACATCCTGGTTGATCAGATCCTGATCCACCACGAGGCCTGGTCTCAGACCGAGCCGCGGGGGCGTTGACCCCCGATGCCCTCTAGGTAAACTCCAAGTAAACCAGAAAATGGAAAACGGGAATAAATAAAAGGAATGTAAATAGCGTGCTAAAAATATCTAGCCTAGACAGGACTCGCAGCAATGGCTTTAAGTTGGAAAAATTCAGATTCAGGAAGGATATAGGAAAGCACTGGTTTGGTAATAGAGTTGTGGATGAGTGGAACAAACTCCCGAGTACCGTTATAGAAGCTAAAACTTTGTGTAGCTTTAAAAATAGTTTAGATAAATATATGAGTGGGTGTGAGTTGGACCTAACTAGCTTGTGCTACTACGTCGGATGCACTGCTCCTCCCTTAAGTGAATGTGACCTGACCTGACTAGGTTCAGGCATTGCCTTAAGCCGGTAGGAGAATTGGACCTGCCTCGCATGGGCCAGTAGGCCTATTGCAGTGTTGCTTCTCATGTTCTACCCCATTTACACCCCAATTCTTACTGTCCTGCCAATTTCTTGTCCTTATTTCTCCTAGCAGGATCATAATTTCAAATTCCCATTGCAATTTTGAGGCCAATTCCCCATTAAGCCTCGGAAAATGCCGAATTTCTGGCGCAAATTACAACGTTGTGCCTCTCACTTGGTCCCAACATGGCGTCCTCCTCTCTGCAAGCTCAAATCACCAATATTTTTATACTTAGTTAAATTATTATTGGCATTATTATTTTAATTTCGGGAAATTAGGTATAAAATTTTCCGCTCTAGTAGTAACTAGCACTGTACTAGTAGTAACTAGCACTGTACTAGTAGTAACTAGCACTGTACTAGTAGTAACCAGCACTGTACTAGTAGTAACTAGCACTGTACTAGTAGTAACCAGCACTGTACTAGTAGTAACTAGCACTGTACTAGTAGTAACAAGCACTGTACTAGTAGTAACTAGCACTGTACTAGTAGTAACAAGCACTGTACTAGTAGTAACTAGCACTGTACTAGTATTAACTAGCACTGTACTAGTAGTAACAATCACTGTACTAGTAGTAACTAGCACTGTACTAGTAGTAACAAGCACTGTACTAGTAGTAAGTAGCACTGTACTAGTAGTAACTAGCACTGTACTAGTAGTAACAAGCACTGTACTAGTAGTAACTAGCACTGTACTAGTAGTAACAAGCACTGTACTAGTAGTAACTAGCACTGTACTAGTAGTAACTAGCACTGTACTAGTAACAAGCACTGTACTAGTAGTAACTAGCACTGTACTAGTAGTAACAAGCACTGTACTAGTAGTAACTAGCACTGTACTAGTAGTAACTAGCACTGTACTAGTAGTAACTAGCACTGTACTAGTAGTAACCAGCACTGTACTAGTAGTAACTAGCACTGTACTAGTAGTAACCAGCACTGTACTAGTAGTAACTAGCACTGTACTAGTAGTAACAAGCACTGTACTAGTAGTAACTAGCACTGTACTAGTAGTAACAAGCACTGTACTAGTAGTAACTAGCACTGTGCTAGTATTAACTAGCACTGTACTAGTAGTAACAAGCACTGTACTAGTAGTAACTAGCACTGTACTAGTAGTAACAAGCACTGTACTAGTAGTAAGTAGCACTGTACTAGTAGTAACTAGCACTGTACTAGTAGTAACAAGCACTGTACTAGTAGTAACTAGCACTGTACTAGTAGTAACAAGCACTGTACTAGTAGTAACTAGCACTGTACTAGTAGTAACTAGCACTGTACTAGTAACAAGCACTGTACTAGTAGTAACTAGCACTGTACTAGTAGTAACAAGCACTGTACTAGTAGTAACTAGCACTGAACTAGTAGTAACTAGCACTGTACTAGTAGTAACTAACACTGTACTAGTAGTAACAAGCACTGTACTAGTAGTAACTAGCACTGTACTAGTAGTAACAAGCACTGTACTAGTAGTAACTAGCACTGTACTAGTAGTAACTAGCACTGTACTAGTAACAAGCACTGTACTAGTAGTAACTAGCACTGTACTAGTAGTAACAAGCACTGTACTAGTAGTAACTAGCACTGTACTAGGAGTAACTAGCACTGTATTAGTAACTAGCACTGTACTAGTAACCAGCACTGTACTAATAGTAACCAGCACTGTACTAGTTTACCTGGAGAGAGTTGTGGGGGTCAACGCCCCCGTGGCCCGGTCTGTGACCAGGCCTCCTGGTGGATCAGAGCCTGGTCAACCAGGCTGTTGCTGCTGGCTGCACGCAATCCAACGTACGAGCCACAGCCCGGCTGGTCAAGTACCGACTTTAGGTGTATCTCCAGTGCCTGCTTGAAGACTGCCAGGGGTCTGTTGGTAATCCCCCTTATGTATGCTGGGAGGCAGTTGAACAGTCTCGGGCCCCTGACACTTATTGTATGGTCTCTTAACGTGCTAGTGACACCCCTGCTTTTCATTGGGGGGATGTTGCATCGTCTGCCAAGTCTTTTGCTTTCGTAGTGAGTGATTTTCGTGTGCAAGTTCGGTACTAGTCCCTCTAGGATTTTCCAGGTGTATATAATCATGTATCTCTCCCTCCTGCGTTCCAGGGAATACAGGTTTAGAAACCTCAAGCGCTCCCAGTAATTGAGGTGTTTTATCTCCGTTATGCGCGCCGTGAAGGTTCTCTGTACAATTTCTCGGTCAGCAATTTCACCTGCCTTGAAAGGTGCTGTTAGTGTGCAGCAATATTTCAGTCTAGATAGAACAAGTGACCTGAAGAGTGTCATCATGGGCTTGGCATCCCTAGTTTTGAAGGTTCTCATTATCCATCCTGTCATTTTTCTAGCAGATGCGATTGATACAATGTTATGGTCCTTGAAAGTGAGATCCTCCGACATAATCACTCCCAGGTCTTTGACGTTGGTGTTTCGCTCTATTTTGTGGCCAGAATTTGTTTTGTACTCTGATGAAGATTTAATTTCCTCATGTTTACCATATCTGAGTAATTGAAATTTCTCATCGTTGAACTTCATATTGTTTTCTGCAGCCCACTGAAAGATTTGGTTGATGTCCGCCTGGAGCCTTGCAGTGTCTGCAATGGAAGACACTGTCATGCAGATTCGGGTGTCATCTGCAAAGGAAGACACGGTGCTGTGGCTGACATCCTTGTCTATGTCGGATATGAGGATGAGGAACAAGATGGGAGCGAGTACTGTGCCTTGTGGAACAGAGCTTTTCACCGTAGCTGCCTCGGACTTGACTCTGTTGATGACTACTCTCTGTGTTCTGTTAGTGAGGAAATTATAGATCCATCGACCGACTTTTCCTGTTATTCCTTTAACACGCATTTTGTGCGCTATTACGCCATGGTCACACTTGTCGAAGGCTTTTGCAAAGTCTGTATATATTACATCTGCATTCTTTTTGTCTTCTAGTGCATTTAGGACCTTGTCGTAGTGATCCAATAGTTGAGACAGACAGGAGCGACCTGTTCTAAACCCATGTTGCCCTGGGTTGTGTAACTGATGGGTTTCTAGATGGGTGGTGATCTTGCTTCTTAGGACCCTTTCAAAGATTTTTATGATATGGGATGTTAGTGCTATCGGTCTGTAGTTCTTTGTTGTTGCTTTACTGCCCCCTTTGTGGAGTGGGGCTATGTCTGTTGTTTTTAGTAACTGTGGGACGACCCCCGTGTCCATGCTCCCTCTCCATAGGATGGAAAAGGCTCGTGATAGGGGCTTCTTGCAGTTCTTGATGAACACGGAGTTCCATGAGTCTGGCCCTGGGGCAGAGTGCATGGGCATGTCATTTATCGCCTGTTCGAAGTCATTTGGCGTCAGGATAACATCGGATAGGCTTGTGTTAATCAAATTTTGTGGCTCTCATAAAAAATTCATTTTGATCTTCGACTCTCAGTCTGGTTAGCGGCTTGCTAAAAACTGAGTCATATTGGGACTTGAGTAGCTCACTCATTTCCTTGCTGTCATCTGTGTAGGACCCATCTTGTTTAAGTAGGCGCCCAATACTGGACGTTGTTTATAATAATAATAATTGAACTGGTTCATGTTATGACTGGCTTTGACATGTACAGGCAGACTGTTCCATTCCTTTATTGCTGTACAATAAAGGTGTTTGAAGCCTGACCACTGACTGTGGCTACTACAAAGTTGTGCTGTCTCCTGCTAGTACTGTGATTGTTTTGGTTCCAACCTTGACAAACTTGGCAGCAAGATATTCTGGACACTGTGAGAAATTATATAAACTTGATTTAGCTTCCATGCCCCGTGGCCTGGTGGCAAAAGCTCTCGCTTTACACGGTGCGGGTCCGGGTTCGATTCTCGGCGAATGGGTGGAAATATCGGACGTGTTTCCTGACACTGGTTGTCTGTGTTCACCTATCAGTAAAATGGGTACCTGGGTGTTAGTGGACTGGTGTGGGTCGCATCCTGGGACAAAACTGACCTAATTTGCGGGAAATGCTCAGCATAACAAGTGACTTTCTATGTAGTAGTATGTGACTGATGTCAGCTATGGTCTGTATACCTTGTACATGTACTTGTAGAAATAGATATTATTATTATTATTATTATTATTATTATTATTATTATTATTATTCAGTTGTTTTAATCTGTGTTCAACATTCAGCATATCCAGTTGTTGTAATTCATCCAGGCCTACATGTTCTCTTGTGCCCAGGCCTACATGTTCTCTTGGACCCAGGCCTACATGTTCTCTTGGACCCAGGCCTACATGTTCTCTTGGACCCAGGCCTACATGTTCTCTTGAAGCCAGGCCTACATGTTCTCTTGGACCCAGGCCTACATGTTCTCTTGGACCCAGGCCTACATGTTCTCTTGGACCCAGGCTTACATGTTCTCTTGAACCCAGGCCTACATGTTCTCTTGGACCCAGGCCTACATGTTCTCTTGGACCCAGGCCTACATGTTCTCTTGAACCCAGGCCTACATGTTCTCTTGGACCTAAGCCTACATGTTCTCTTGGACCCAGGCCTACATGTTCTCTTGGACAAAGGCCTACACAATAGATATCTACCCTCTACCAGGATACACAGCAATTCACAACTGCAGACCAAACCAAGTTGGGGGTGGTATTGCAATCTATTACTCTAACCAATTATCTTGTATTAGCACCACTTGCTTTAGTGATGAATATGGGGAATGCATTTTTGCTAATTTTACTGTAAAAAACCTTAAGACACCTATAACAATCGGTGCCATTTACCGGATACCTCACACAAACATCCCAAATTTCAGTGAGAAATTAAAGTCACTAATAACAAACAGACAAATGAATAAGCACCACCTTCTCTTAGCTGGAGACTTCAACATCAACCTTGGCTTACTAGATGATCAGCCTGTAACTGATTTCATCAACAATATGAACAACACACTTCTCATACCAACAATAACTAAACCAACCAGGCTCACTGAGACAAGTGCAACCGTAATAGACCACATATGGACCAATATACTAGCCCCCCTTAAATCAGGGATAATCACAGATAGCACTACAGACCACTACCCTACCTTCCTCCTGACAAACATTAGTTAACCACCACTTGAATACAACAAAGTCTCATTTAGACTCCATGACGAGGCCTCAATAAGGAAGTTCACAGCTGACCTAGAGATTGTTGACTGACCTACAGAATTCTCCAAGGCCAATGGTATTGATGACTGGACAGACATTTTTCTTAACAAATTACTTAGGCTATACAACAAACATTGTCCTATAAAAACGAAACAGATCACAAACGAACGGCTTGGTTGTCCATGGCTAATCAGCACCATTCTGAAATCCATTGACAAGAAACACCAATATGAAAAGCAACATAGACAGGGCTTAATACACAAAGATATTCTTAAACACTATTCATCAGTTCTCACCAAAGTAATAAAGAAAGCCAAACAACTATACTACTCCAGTAGATTCACAGACACTAGAGGAGATATAAAAAAGACCTGGAAAACACTCTCTCAGATTCTAGGGACCCACAAACTGAGAAAAACCAAGAATATTGTCCTAACTAAACCTAATGAAACACCACTACATCCCACTGACACAGCTAACAAGATAAACGACTTCTTCTCAACCACAGGATCTAATCTCGCCAATAAAATTCCACATACCAAAGCCCATGCCGGGGACTACCTAGATGGGAATTTCCCAAATTCCTTCTATCTTGCACCAACTGAGCCCTCGGAAGTCACCGAGATTATAAAGTCACTTAAAAACAACTCAGGGAATCTGTCTAATGTCCCACCATTACTGTACAAGCGAGCGGCCCATATCCTTTCGCATGCTATTTCATTACTTTTTAACAAGTCACTAGAAACTAGCACCTTCCCGAAACTACTCAAGTTGGCAAGGATTACACCAATACATAAAGGTGGTGACCCTACAGACTTAAACAACTATAGGCCAATATCAAACTTACGATTGCTATCCAAAATCTTTGAGAAACTCGTGCACAGGAGACTATATTCATTTATAACAGCACAAAACATACTCAACCCCTGCCAATTTGGATTCAGGAAAAATAAAAGCACTAATGATGCAATCATAAAAATGCTAGATCTGCTGTACACAGCATTGGAAAATAAGGAATATCCACTAGGAATTTTTATTGACCTAAGGAAAGCTTTCGACACAGTAGACCACGACATCCTACCTGGAGTTTACCTGGAGAGAGTTTCGGGGGTCAACGCCCCCGCGGCCCGGTCTGTGACCAGGCCTCCTGGTGGATCAGCGCCTGATCAACCAGGCTGTTGCTGCTGGCTGCACGCAAACCAACGTACGAGCCACAGCCCGGCTGATCAGGAACTGACTTTAGGTGCTTGTCCAGTGCCAGCTTGAAGACTGCCAGGGGTCTGTTGGTAATCCCCCTTAAGTGTGCTGGGAGGCAGTTGAACAGTCTCGGGCCCCTGACACTTATTGTATGGTCTCTTAACGTGCTAGTGACACCCCTGCTTTTCATTGGGGGGATGGTGCATCGTCTGCCAAGTCTTTTGCTTTCGTAGTGAGTGATTTTCGTGTGCAAGTTCGGTACTAGTCCCTCTAGGATTTTCCAGGTGTATATAATCATGTATCTCTCCCTCCTGCGTTCCAGGGAATACAGGTTTAGAAACCTCAAGCGCTCCCAGTAATTGAGGTGTTTTATCTCCGTTATGCGCGCCGTGAAAGTTCTCTGTACATTTTCTAGGTCGGCAATTTCACCTGCCTTGAAAGGTGCTGTTAGAGTGCAGCAATATTCCAGCCTAGATAGAACAAGTGACCTGAAGAGTGTCATCATGGGCTTGGCCTCCCTAGTTTTGAAGGTTCTCATTATCCATCCTGTCATTTTTCTAGCAGATGCGATTGATACAATGTTATGGTCCTTGAAGGTGAGATCCTCCGACATAATCACTCCCAGGTCTTTGACGTTGGTGTTTCGCTCTATTTTGTGGCCAGAATTTGTTTTGTACTCTGATGAAGATTTAATTTCCTCATGTTTACCATATCTGAGTAATTGAAATTTCTCATCGTTGAACTTCATATTGTTTTCTGCAGCCCACTGAAAGATTTGGTTGATGTCCGCCTGGAGCCTTGCAGTGTCTGCAATGGAAGACACTGTCATGCAGATTCGGGTGTCATCTGCAAAGGAAGACACGGTGCTGTGGCTGACATCCTTGTCTATGTCGGATATGAGGATGAGGAACAAGATGGGAGCTAGTACTGTGCCTTGTGGAACAGAGCTTTTCACCGTAGCTGTCTCGGACTTTACTCTGTTGACGACTACTCTCTGTGTTCTGTTAGTGAGGAAATTATAGATCCATCGACCGACTTTTCCTGTTATTCCTTTAGCGCGCATTTTGTGCGCTATTACGCCATGGTCACACTTGTCGAAGGCTTTTGCAAAGTCTGTATATATTACATCTGCATTCTTTTTGTCTTCTAGTGCATTTAGGACCTTGTCGTAGTGATCCAGTAGTTGAGACAGACAGGAGCGACCTGTTCTAAACCCATGTTGCCCTGGGTTGTGTAACTGATGGGTTTCTAGATGGGTGGTGATCTTGCTTCTTAGGACCCTTTCAAAGATTTTTATGATATGGGATGTTAGTGCTATCGGTCTGTAGTTCTTTGTTGTTGCTTTACTGCCCCCTTTGTGGAGTGGGGCTATGTCTGTTGTTTTTAGTAACTGTGGGACGACCCCCGTGTCCATGCTCCCTCTCCATAGGATGGAAAAGGCTCGTGATAGGGGCTTCTTGCAGTTCTTGATGAACACGGAGTTCCATGAGTCTGGCCCTGGGGCAGAGTGCATGGGCATGTCATTTATCGCCTGTTCGAAGTCATTTGGCGTCAGGATAACATCGGATAGGCTTGTGTTAATCAAATTTTGTGGCTCTCTCATAAAAAATTCATTTTGATCTTCGACTCTCAGTCTGGTTAGCGGCTTGCTAAAAACTGAGTCATATTGGGACTTGAGTAGCTCACTCATTTCCTTGCTGTCATCTGTGTAGGACCCATCTTGTTTAAGTAGGGGCCCAATACTGGACGTTGTTCTCGATTTTGATTTGGCATAGGAGAAGAAATACTTTGGGTTTCTTTCGATTTCATTTATGGCTTTTAGTTCTTCCCGCGATTCCTGACTCCTAAAGGATTCTTTTAGCTTAAGTTCGATGCTTGCTATTTCTCTGACCAGTGTCTCCCTGCGCATTTCAGATATATTGACCTCTTTTAGCCGCTCTGTTATTCTTTTCCGTCGCCTGTAAAGGGAGCGCCTGTCTCTTTCTATTTTACATCTACTCCTCCTTTTTCTTAGAGGAATAAGCCTTGTGCATACATCGAGTGCCACCGAGTTAATCTGTTCTAGGCATAAGTTTGGGTCTGTGTTGCTTAGTATATCTTCCCAGCTTATATCGGTTAGGACTTGGTTTACTTGGTCCCACTTTATGTTTTTGTTATTGAAGTTGAATTTGGTGAATGCTCCCTCGTGACTAGTCTCATTTTGTCGGTCTGGGGCTCCACGCATACATGTCTGAACCTCAATTATGTTGTGATCTGAGTATATTGTTTTTGATATGGTGACATTTCTTATCAGATCATCATTGTTAGTGAAGATGAGGTCTAGTGTATTCTCCAGTCTAGTAGGCTCTATTATTTGCTGGTTTAAATTGAATTTTGTGCAGAGATTTAAAAGCTCGTGTGAGTGTGAGTTTTCATCAGAGCTGCCTCCTGGTGTTATTACTGCAACAATATTATTTGCTATATTCCTCCATTTTAGGTGCCTTAAGTTGAAATCCCCCAGGAGCAAGATGTTGGGTGCAGGAGCTGGAAGATTTTCCAGACAGTGGTCAATTTTTAACAGCTGTTCCTGGAATTGCTGGGATGTTGCATCCGGAGGCTTGTAGACTACCACAATGACTAGGTTTTGGTTCTCGACCTTTACTGCTAAAACTTCCACTACGTCATTTGAGGCATTAAGCAGTTCTGTGCAAACAAGTGACTCTGCAATGTACAGGCCAACCCCCCCCTTTTGCCTGTTCACTCTGTCACATCTGTATAGGTTGTAACCTGGGATCCATATTTCGTTGTCCAAGTGATCCTACTCCACAAACTTGACCATTACGATATAAGAGGCCATGCACTTGCTTATTTCAAATCTTACCTTACTAATAGGTATCAGTACGTCACCATTAAAGTCACAGCATCAACAACACGGCCACTTGATACTGGAGTTCCGCAGGGAAGTGTCCTTGGTCCCCTGCTCTTCCTCATGTACATCAATGATCTTCCAAACGTATCCCAACACCTGAAACCCATTCTCTTTGCTGATGACACGACTTATGTCATCTCTCACCCTAATCTTGCCACCCTCATCACCATTGTTAACGAGGAGCTGATCAAAATATCGACTTGGATGACAGCCAATAAACTTACGCTTAACACTGACGAAACCTACTATATTATGTTCGGTAGCAGAGCATAAGATGCACAAATTAACATTAAGATCGACAACACTCTAATTACCAGACATAATGAGGGCAAATTCCTAGGCCTATACCTTGATAACAACCTGAATTTCAGCACCCATATCCAACACATAACCAAAAAAGTATCCAAAACGGTTGGGATCCTCTCCAAGATACGATACTACATGCCGCAAAATGCCCTTCTCACACTATACCACTCACTTATTTATCCATACCTCACCTATGCTATTTGTGCTTGGGGATCACCTGCAGCAACACACCTAAAGCCAATAATAACCCAACAAAAAGCTGCAGTAAGAATAATCACTAAATCCCATCCCTGGCAACACACCCCCCTACTCTTCATAGATCTAAACTTACTCCCTGTTCAGTACATCCACACTTACTACTGTGCAATCTACATCTACAGGACCTTAAACTCCAATATCAACCTTGACCTAAAACGCTTTCTTGATAGTTGTGACAGAACCCACAGGCATAACACCAGACACAAACATCTCTACGATATTCCCCGTGTCCGACTAAACCTTTACAAAAATTCAATGTATGTCAAAGGCCCTAAAATCTGGAACACCCTACCTGAGAACACTAGAACTGCAGACACATTCATCACCTTCAAAACTACCATTAGAAAACATCTTATCTCCCTGATACACCCCGTCAACTAATTACACGAATACCACCTGGTGGTTCACACTTACACTCACTCACCCATTTGACCATAAACATAAATATCAATCTCAGTCTTAAAATAATGAATCCTGTGATACTCCAATACTGAAACTATGTACTGTGCCAAAACAAAAGCATTCACATTGCTAAACTCACAAACTAGTATTTAGTCACTTAGCCATAATACCAACTTACCTCATAATTTGTAATATTTTAAAATAAAGAATTAAACTAAGTCTGCCCGAAATGCCTAGCCATGCTAGGTGTTCTAGTGGTACACTCTGTAATGCCTAGCAATGCTAGGCGTTCTAGTGGTACACTCTGTAATCATTATTTAACTACATGTAAACCATACAACAACCAAATTCTGTAAATTCAACATTGTAATCTTTATAGAGAATAAACTTTGAATTTGAATTTGAATGTTCTCTTGGACCCAGACCTACATGTTCTCTTGGACCCAGGCCTACTTATTCTCTTGGACCCAGGCCTACATGTTCTCTTGGACCCAGGCCTACATGTTCTCTTGGACTCAGGCCTACATGTTCTCTTGGACCCAGGCCTACATGTTATCTTGGACCCAGGCCTACATGTTCTCTTGGACCCTGGCCTACATGTTCTCTTCAACCCAGGCCTACATGTTCTCTTGGACCCAGGCCTACAGGTTCTCTTGGACCCAGGCCTACATGTTCTCTTGGACCCAGGCCTACAGGTTCTCTTGGACCCAGGCCTACATGTTCTCTTGGACCCAGGCCTACATGTTCTCTTGGACAAAGGCCTACATGTTCTCTTGGACCCAGACCTACATGTTCTCTTGGACCCAGGCCTACTTATTCTCTTGGACCCAGGCCTACATGTTCTCTTGGACCCAGGCCTACATGTTCTCTTGGACTCAGTCCTACATGTTCTCTTGGACCCAGGCCTACATGTTCTCTTGGACCCAGGCCTACATGTTCTCTTGGACCCAGGCCTACATGTTCTCTTGGACCCTGGCCTACATGTTCTCTTGAACCCAGGCCTACATGTTCTCTTGGACCCAGGTCTACATGTTCCCTTGGACCCAGACCTACATGTTCTTTCGGACCCTGGCCTACATGTTCTCGTGGACCCTGGCCTACATGTTCTCTTGGACCCAGACCTACATGTTCTCTTGGATGCAGGCCTACATGTTCTGTTGGACCCTGGCCTACATGTTCTCTTGGACCCAGGCCTACATGTTCTGTTGGACCCTGGCCTACATGTTCTCTTGGACCCAGGCCTACATGTTCTATTGGACCCAGGCCTACATGTTCTCTTGGACCTAGACCTACATGTTCTCTTGGACCCTGGCCTACATGTTCTCTTGGACCAGACCTACATGTTCTCTTGGACCCAGGCCTACATGTTCTCTTGGACCCAGACCTACATGTTCTCTTGGACCCAGGCCTACATGTTCTCTTGGACGCAGGCCTACATGTTCTATTGGACCCAGGTCTACATGTTCGCTTGGACCCAGACCTACATGTTCTCTTGGACCCAGACCTACATGTTCTCTTGGACCCAGGCCTACATGTTCTCTTGGATCCAGGTCCAGGATGAATCTCAACATTTTGTTCTGACTGATTTGCAGTCTATCTTTCAGATTTTTTGTGAAGGCGTTTGCAATTGTATCATTGAAAACGCGTTGGTCTGGATATTTTACGACTCACCACCGCGAGTTCAAGCCCCATCCGTGGTATGGCTTGCAAAATTCCAGTTTCTAGTTCTATTTACAAAGAAACTTTTGTTTATTTCGTCTTTTATGTCTCAGTTTCGGACAAGGAACCTTCCCAGAAGATCGGGAAGACGGACACCATGTTGGTTTAGCCGTCAGTGGCCCTGTAAACCAGGTGACTGGACGGACACCATGTTGGTGTGTACCAGGTGATTGTGTACAAGATGACTGTACCAGGTGATTGTGTGCAAGATGACTGTACCAGGTGATTGTGTACCAGATGACTGTACCAGGTGATTGTGTACCAGATGACTGTACCAGGTGACTACCAGGTGACTGTACCAGGTGATTGTGTACAAGATGACTGTACCAGGTGATTGTGTACAAGATGACTGTACCAGGTGATTGTGTACAAGATGACTGTACCAGGTGATTGTGTACAAGATGACTGTACCAGGTGATTGTGTACAAGATGACTGTACCAGGTGATTGTGTACCAGATGACTGTACCAGGTGATTGTGTACCAGATGACTGTACCAGGTGACTACCAGGTGACTGTACCAGGTGATTGTGTACAAGATGACTGTACCAGGTGATTGTGCACAAGATGACTGTACCAGGTGATTGTGTACAAGATGACTGTACCAGGTGATTGTGTACCAGATGACTGTACCAGGTGATTGTGTACCAGATGACTGTACCAGGTGACTGTACCAGGTGACTACCAGGTGACTGTACCAGGTGATTGTGTACAAGATGACTGTACCAGGTGATTGTGTACAAGATGACTGTACCAGGTGATTGTGTACAAGATGACTGTACCAGGTGATTGTGTACCAGATGACTGTACCAGGTGATTGTGTACCAGATGACTGTACCAGGTGACTGTACCAGGTGACTACCAGGTGACTGTACCAGGTGATTGTGTACAAGATGACTGTACCAGGTGATTGTGTACAAGATGACTGTACCAGGTGATTGTGTACAAGATGACTGTACCAGGTGATTGTGTACAAGATGACTGTACCAGGTGATTGTGTACAAGATGACTGTACCAGGTGATTGTGTACAAGATGACTGTACCAGGTGATTGTGTACAAGATAACTGTACCAGGTGATTGTGTACAAGATGACTGTACCAGGTGATTGTGTACCAGATGACTGTACCAGGTGATTGTGTACCAGATGACTGTACCAGGTGACTGTACCAGGTGACTACCAGGTGACTGTACCAGGTGATTGTGTACAAGATGACTGTACCAGGTGATTGTGTACAAGATGACTGTACCAGGTGATTGTGTACAAGATGACTGTACCAGGTGATTGTGTACAAGATGACTGTACCAGGTGATTGTGTACCAGGTGATTGTGTACCAGGTGACTGTACCAGGTGACTGTACCAGGTGATTGTGTACCAGATGACTGTACCAGGCGACTGTACCAGGTGATTGTGTACAAGATAACTGTACCAGGTGGATGTGTACAAGATGACTGTACCAGGTGACTGTACCAGGTGATTGTGTACAAGATGACTGTACCAGGTGACTGTACCAGGTGATTGTGTACAAGATGACTGTACCAGGTGACTGTACCAGGTGACTACCAGGTGACTGTACCAGGTGACTGTACCAGGTGATTGTGTACCAGATGACTGTACCAGGCGACTGTACCAGGTGATTGTGTACAAGATGACTGTACCAGGTGATTGTGTACCAGATAACTGTACCAGGTGATTGTGTACAAGATGACTGTTCCAGGTGACTGTACCAGGTGATTGTGTACAAGATGACTGTACCAGGTGATTGTGTAGCAGATAACTGTACCAGGTGATTGTGTACAAGATGACTGTACCAGGTGATTGTGTACAAGATGACTGTACCAGGTGACTGTACCAGGTGACTACAAGGTGACTGTACCAGGTGACTGTACCAGGTGATTGTGTACAAGATGACTGTACCAGGTGACTACCAGGTGACTGTACCAGGTGATTGTGTACCAAATGACTGTACCAGGCGACTGTACCAGGTGATTGTGTACAAGATGACTGTACCAGGTGACTGTACCAGGTGACTACCAAGTGACTGTACCAGGTGACTTTACCAGGTGACTACCAGGTGACTGTACCAGGTGACTACCAGGTGACTGTACCAGGTGATTGTGTACAAGATGACTGTACCAGTGATTGTGTACCAGATGGCTGTACCAGGTGACTGTACCAGGTGATTGTGTACAAGATGACTGTACCAGGTGATTGTGTACCAGATGACTGTACCAGGTGATTGTGTACCAGATGACTGTACCAGGTGACTGTACCAGGTGACTACAAGGTGACTGTACCAGGTGATTGTGTACCAGATGACTGTACCAGGTGATTGTGTACAAGATGACTGTACCAGGTGATTGTGTACCAGGTGATTGTGTACAAGATGACTGTACCAGGTGACTGTGTACCAGGCGATTGTGTACAAGATGACTGTACCAGGTGATTGTGTACAAGATGACTGTACCAGGTGATTGTGTACCAGGTGACTGTACCAGGTGATTGTGTACCAGGTGATTGTGTACCAGATGACTGTACCAGGTGACTTTACCAGGTGATTGTGTATCAGATGACTGTACCAGGTGATTGTGTATCAGATGACTGTACCAGGTGATTGTGTACCAAATGACTGTACCAGGTGACTGTACCATGATTCCCAGCATGGGTAGAAACATTGGGAGTGTTTCTTTACACTGGTTGCCTATGTTCACCCATCAGTATAATGGTTACCTAGGAGTTGATCGACTTGTGTGGGTAAAGCACCTCAATTACTAGAAATGTTTGAAGTTCCTGAACCTGTATTCCCTGGAACTCAGGAGGGAGAGTTAAGATAAGATTTCGTTCGGATTTTTAACCCCGGAGGGTTAGCCACCCAGGATAACCCAAGAAAGTCAGTGCGTCATCGAGGACTGTCTAACTTATTTCCATTGGGGTCCTCAATCTTGTCCCCCAGGATGCGACCCACACAAGTCGACTAACACCCAGGTACCTATTTGCTGCTAGGTGAACAGGACAACAGGTGTAAGGAAATGTTTCCACCCGCTGGGAATCGAACCCGGACCCTCCGTGTGTGAAGCGGGAGCTTTAGCCACCAGGCCACCAGGCATGATTATATACACCTGGAAAATCCTAGAGGGACTAGTACCGAACTTGCACATGAAAATCACTCCCTATAAAAGCAAAAGACTTGGCAGACGATGCAACATCCCCCCAGTGAAAAGCAGGGGTGTCACTAGCACATTAAGAGACAATACAATAAGTGTCAGGGGCCCGAGACTGTTCAACTGCCTCCCAGCATTCATCAGGGGGATTACCTATAGACCCCTGGCTGTCTTCAAGCAGGCACCTAAAGTCAGTACCTGACCAGCGGGCATGGGGCCTGGTCACAGACTGGGCCATGGGGGAATTGACCCCCAGAACTCTCTCCAGGTATACTCCAGGTCGCACCCTAAGGCAAGGACCTAATTTACCCGAAAAGCTCTGCATAACAATGGGCTTTCTATACAGTAGTATGTCAATGATGTCAGCTAAGCCTGTATACCATGTACATGTACTTGTAGTAAATAAAGATACATTATTATATATATTACTATTATACCTCAGCATTACAGAGGTACATAATGGGTCCAGGGACTGGACCACAAAGTTCTGATAGCTGAACAAGGTGTAAAGGTAATGAACTATTTACGTGTTTATATCTGGCCACAATCATGAGGAAGTTACAAAGATAATGAACTATTTACATAAAAATTCAATTCAACATCTTTAATAATGTCAAGTGTTAAGTGAATTTATTTTTCCCATAGAAGCCCATGTTATAAGTGGAGATAGGGACCAAGAACATAATATTTTGCATCTCTTTCTAATAATTCATTAGTAACTTTTGGCACAGGTACACAGAAGTACAATTATCATACATGTATAAATTACATAACATAACCCAAAAATGTCAGACAAAATAACATGTATTTCCATTGGGGTCCCTTGAATGTTTGCTAAAAAATATGAGCTAAACACATACATACCATCATATACAAATCACAAATGAATTTGGTCCTAAAACAACATACAGAAAATAAAATACAAAATTTGGTCATAAGTCGTCCGGCTGTCTGGTCATATCCTGTCGACTTGATACACAAAACTCAAACCGAAAATGAAAAATGGAAGTTCCTCAAGGTTAGGCTCATTAAATATTCAATACTCAAATCTTCTGTTCAATTTTTATTATGAGTGTCATTATAAACTAATTTAGAAATATATTTAAAGGAAGAGAGAGATTTTGGGAGATGTTAAGTGAATGTATAGGAGCCTTTGAACCAAGTGAGAGAGTAATTGTGGTAGGGGACTTGAATGCTAAAGTAGGAGAAACTTTTAGAGAGGGTGTGGTAGGTAAGTTTGGGGTGCCAGGTGTAAATGATAATGGGAGCCCTTTGATTGAACTTTGTATAGAAAGGGGTTTAGTTATAGGTAATACATATTTTAAGAAAAAGAGGATAAATAAGTATACACGATATGATGTAGGGCGAAATGACAGTAGTTTGTTGGATTATGTATTGGTAGATAAAAGACTGTTGAGTAGACTTCAGGATGTACATGTTTATAGAGGGGCCACAGATATATCAGATCACTTTCTAGTTGTAGCTACACTGAGAGTAAAAGGTAGATGGGATACAAGGAGAATAGAAGCATCAGGGAAGAGAGAGGTGAAGGTTTATAAACTAAAAGAGGAGGCAGTTAGGGTAAGATATAAACAGCTATTGGAGGATAGATGGGCTAATGAGAGCATAGGCAATGGGGTCGAAGAGGTATGGGGTAGGTTTAAAAATGTAGTGTTAGAGTGTTCAGCAGAAGTTTGTGGTTACAGGAAAGTGGGTGCAGGAGGGAAGAGGAGCGATTGGTGGAATGATGATGTAAAGAGAGTAGTAAGGGAGAAAAAGTTAGCATATGAGAAGTTTTTACAAAGTAGAAGTGATGCAAGGAGGGAAGAGTATATGGAGAAAAAGAGAGAAGTTAAGAGAGTGGTGAAGCAATGTAAAAAGAGAGCAAATGAGAGAGTGGGTGAGATGTTATCAACAAATTTTGTTGAAAATAAGAAAAAGTTTTGGAGTGAGATTAATAAGTTAAGAAAGCCTAGAGAACAAATGGATTTGTCAGTTAAAAATAGGAGAGGAGAGTTATTAAATGGAGAGTTAGAGGTATTGGGAAGATGGAAGGAATATTTTGAGGAATTGTTAAATGTTGATGAAGATAGGGAAGCTGTGATTTCGTGTATAGGGCAAGGAGGAACAACATCTTGTAGGAGTGAGGAAGAGCCAGTTGTGAGTGTGGGGGAAGTTCGTGAGGCAGTAGGTAAAATGAAAGGGGGTAAGGCAGCCGGGATTGATGGGATAAAGATAGAAATGTTAAAAGCAGGTGGGGATATAGTTTTGGAGTGGTTGGTGCAATTATTTAATAAATGTATGGAAGAGGGTAAGGTACCTAGGGATTGGCAGAGAGCATGCATAGTTCCTTTGTATAAAGGCAAAGGGGATAAAAGAGAGTGCAAAAATTATAGGGGGATAAGTCTGTTGAGTGTACCTGGTAAAGTGTATGGTAGAGTTATAAATTGAAAGAATTAAGAGTAAGAGTTGAAAGAAAGAAAGAAAGAGTAAGACGGAGAATAGGATAGCAGATGAACAAGGAGGCTTTAGGAAAGGTAGGGGGTGTGTGGACCAGGTGTTTACAGTGAAACATATAAGTGAACAGTATTTAGATAAGGCTAAAGAGGTCTTTGTGGCATTTATGGATTTGGAAAAGGCGTATGACAGGGTGGATAGGGGGGCAATGTGGCAGATGTTGCAAGTGTATGGTGTAGGAGGTAGGTTACTGAAAGCAGTGAAGAGTTTTTACGAGGATAGTGAGGCTCAAGTTAGAGTATGTAGGAAAGAGGGAAATTTTTTCCCAGTAAAAGTAGGCCTTAGACAAGGATGTGTGATGTCACCGTGGTTGTTTAATATATTTATAGATGGGGTTGTAAGAGAAGTAAATGCGAGGGTCTTGGCAAGAGGCGTGGAGTTAAAAGATAAAGAATCACACACAAAGTGGGAGTTGTCACAGCTGCTCTTTGCTGATGACACTGTGCTCTTGGGAGATTCTGAAGAGAAGTTGCAGAGATTGGTGGATGAATTTGGTAGGGTGTGCAAAAGAAGAAAATTAAAGGTGAATACAGGAAAGAGTAAGGTTATGAGGATAACAAAAAGATTAGGTGATGAAAGATTGAATATCAGATTGGAGGGAGAGAGTATGGAGGAGGTGAACGTATTCAGATATTTGGGAGTGGACGTGTCAGCGGATGGGTCTATGAAAGATGAGGTGAATCATAGAATTGATGAGGGAAAAAGAGTGAGTGGTGCACTTAGGAGTCTGTGGAGACAAAGAACTTTGTCCTTGGAGGCAAAGAGGGGAATGTATGAGAGTATAGTTTTACCAACGCTCTTATATGGGTGTGAAGCGTGGGTGATGAATGTTGCAGCGAGGAGAAGGCTGGAGGCAGTGGAGATGTCATGTCTGAGGGCAATGTGTGGTGTGAATATAATGCAGAGAATTCGTAGTTTGGAAGTTAGGAGGAGGTGCGGGATTACCAAAACTGTTGTCCAGAGGGCTGAGGAAGGGTTGTTGAGGTGGTTCGGACATGTAGAGAGAATGGAGCGAAACAGAATGACTTCAAGAGTGTATCAGTCTGTAGTGGAAGGAAGGCGGGGTAGGGATCGGCCTAGGAAGGGTTGGAGGGAGGGGGTAAAGGAGGTTTTGTGTGCGAGGGGCTTGGACTTCCAGCAGGCATGCGTGAGCGTGTTTGATAGGAGTGAATGGAGACAAATGGTTTTTAATACTTGACGTGCTGTTGGAGTGTGAGCAAAGTAACATTTATGAAGGGATTCAGGGAAACCGGCAGGCCGGACTTGAGTCCTGGAGATGGGAAGTACAGTGCCTGCACTCTGAAGGAGGGGTGTTAATGTTGCAGTTTAAAAACTGTAGTGTAAAGCACCCTTCTGGCAAGACAGTGATGGAGTGAATGATGGTGAAAGTTTTTCTTTTTCGGGCCACCCTGCCTTGGTGGGAATCGGCCGGTGTGATAATAAAAAAAAAAAAAATTTAAAGGAATATTATTATAGAAGGGTAATACTGCCCTGGCTTGGCTCATGAAATCATAATAATATGACTGGAAATAAGTCAAGGAATGGGTCAAGTTTGAAGGCACTGACCTCAAGTTTTATGATTCCCTCACCATAGGTTCAAACCCCACCTGTGCCATGGTTCAATCCCCGGTTCAGGTGGAAACATTAGAACGTGTTTACTTAAGACACCTGCTGTCACTGTTCACCAGGCAGTAAAATAGGTACCTGGGTGTTACTTGACTGGTGTGGGTTGCATCCTGGGACAAAACGGACCTAATTTTTGGGAAATACTCTGCATAACAAGGGACCACAAGGCCACGGGGCACCATGGCCTGGTGGCTAAAGCTCTTGTTTCACACAGCGAGGGTAGAAACTTCGGGCGTGTTTCCTTTGACCAGTTGTCTATGTTCACCCATAAGTAATATGGGTACCTGGAAGTTAGTCGACTGCTATGGGTCGCATCCTGGGACAAAACTGACTTCATTTGCAGGAAATGCTCTGTATAAAAATCTGGTTTCTATGTAGTAGTATGTCATTGATGTCAGCTATGGTCTGTGTACCTTGTACATGTGGCATGGTGGGGTGCTCTTATTCTGCAAAATTGGATCTGTGCTCCAGTTCCTTGAATCAGACCTAAATGCTATCCATTCCTCTAGGTGATGTATGACCCCTGTGAGTTTAGTTCTTCCCCCATAAATGTACAAATGGTCAGTGATAGAAACTGCATTAAGATGTGGGTAATTAAGCAAAATCTGCTATGCTCTAGTTTATTTTTAATGGGTTGTGTAGTTTTTCATTAATGGGTCGTGTAGTTTGTTTTTCGTTAATAGGCCTTGTGCAAATTTAAAAATAAATGTCTAAATTCATTAAGTTTACAAATTTAGATATTGAAAAATTTGTGGCATATTACAGTGCTTTATATGTACAGTAAAACCTGGATTTAATGTATCCCATTTAATGGACAAAATCTCTGGCTGGACAACTTTTGAAAGCAAAGGTTAAAGTCTGTTAAAGCCAGAGTTGTCCACTATTCTTATGATCCCCTGGGTAAACTCATCTAAGGTCCAACAACTTTGTCCATTAAATCAAAATTGTCCATTGTTTTTACAGAAAATCCAGATTTAATGGGCCAGGTTTATTAGTGAATTACCCATTATTGTTGAAGTTCACTGGGTAAATTTATTTTTAAATTTAACAGATGAGTTGTTCAATCTGAAAATTGTCTATTACTGTTACAATCATACAAAACTATTCCGGTAATTTCGATTTAATGGACACTTTATTCTCCCTATTAGTCTGTTACATTGAAGGTTCATTCTAATTCAATATTGACTATGTACTTCGGAAAGTTTTGAAAGATTATCACATGCAAAGTACTATTTATATGTCCACATTTTTGTGCCTTCAGAACCATTGTTCAGATTTACTGTCTATAAAAGCATATTTAGATTGTTTTAAATGTAACATATTTTGGCAGGGATTGTGGCAGTGCATTAAGTTGGTAAATATGGCAGCAGTGATGAGCAGTATGGGACCCCACACACTACCACCTTGTGACTGTCTACAAGAGACAGTCGGACTTAACGTGAACTGCTTAACACCATTTACAGCTGTGTTCAGGTATAAGTCATATTTCTTTAAAATGTATATCTATAATACTAGGCATTAGGTTGAGAGACAGCAACCACCCAGGGAGGTACTACCATCCTGTTGTAGTAGGTTGGTAGACAGCAAACACCCAAGGAGGTACTACTGTCCTGTGGTAGTAGGTTGGTAGACAGCAACCACCCAGGGAGGTACTACCATCCTGTGGTAGTAGGTTAGTAGACAGCAACCACCCAAGGAGGTTCTACCGTCCTGTGGTAGTGGGTTGGTAGACAGCAACCACCCAGGGAGGTACTACCGTCCTGTGGTAGTAGGTTGGTAGACAGCAACCACCCTGGGAAGTACTACCATCCTGTGGTAGTAGGTTGGTAGACAGCAACCACCCAGTGAGGTACTACCGTCCTGTGGTAGTAGGTTGGTAGACAGCAACCACCCTGGGAAGTACTACCATCCTGTGGTAGTAGGTTGGTAGACAGCAACCACCCGTTGAAGTACTACCATCCTGTGGTAGTAGGTTGGTAGACAGCAACCACCCATGGAGGTACTACCATCCTATGGTAGTAGGTTGGTAGACAGCAACCACCCAGGGAGGTACTACCATCCTGTGGTAGTAGGTTGGTAGACAGCAACCACCCAGGGAGGTACTACCGTCCTGTGGTAGTAGGTTGGTAGACAGCAACCACCCAGGGAGGTACTACCATCCTGTGGTAGTAGGTTGGTAGACAGCAACCACCCAGGGAGGTACTACCATCCTATGGTAGTAGGTTGGTAGGCAGCAACCACCCAGGGAGGTACTACCATCCTGTGGTAGTAGGCTGGTAGACAGCAACCACCCAGGGAGGTACTACCGTCCTGTGGTGGTAGGTTGGTAAACAGCAACCACCCAGGGAGGTACTACCATCCTGTGGTAGTAGGTTGGTAGACAGCAACCACCCAGGGAGGTACTACCATCCTGTGGTAGTAGGTTGGTAGGCAGCAACCACCCAGGGAGGTACTACCATCCTGTGGTAGTAGGCTGGTAGACAGCAACCACCCAGGGAGGTACTACCATCCTATGGTAGTAGGTTGGTAGACAGCAACCACCCAGGGAGGTACTACCATCCTGTGGTAGTAGGCTGGTAGACAGCAACCACCCAGGGAGGTCATTGCTGTCCTGCCAAGTGAGTGTAAAATGCAAAGCTGTAATTGTTTTACATAATGGTAGGACTGCTGGTGTTTTTTTTTTTTTGTCTCATAAACATGCAAGAATTCAGGTACATCTAGTCAGGGAGAAAAGGTGCTTTTTAACGGCAGTTTTGAAAATAGTGGTTGAGTCTGCAGTTCTAGAGATTTCGGGCAGGGAGTTCCAGATTTTAGGCCCTTTTATGTACATTGAGTTTTTAAAGAGATTTAACTGGACACGAAGAATGTCATAGAGATTTTTGTGTCTGGTATTATGTCTATGGGTCCTGTTGTAACTATCAAGAAAGAGTTTTAGTTCAGAATTAGTATTAAAATTTATGGTTATGTAAATGTAGGTTGCACAGTAGTAGGTGTGAATGTTTTGTACAGTGAGTAAGTTTAAGTCTTTGAAGAGTGGGGGGGGAGGGAGGGGGGTTGTCTAGCATTGGATTGTGTGATAATTCTTACTGCAGGTTTTTGTTGGGTTTTTATTGGCTCTAGGTGGGTTGCTGCTTTTGATCCCCAGGCATAAATAGCATAGGTGAGGTAGGGTAAGTAAGTAGGTAAGTTTATTCCGGTTTACACAAATACAGTTACGTAGATTATCATAGATAGCAGCATATGTGTAAAGAACCTGGGATAACCCAAAATGTCAGACAGAGTGACTTGTTTCCATCGGGGTCCTTTTACCTTATTGTTGTAATATAAAAGAGATAATGTCTTATTATTACACTATATAGGAGATATACTAAGAATAAGGGAAGATTACATGTGTGTTAGCTAAAAAAATATAAAAAATCATTGTCCCCCCTTTTCTGTGGCTACATTCATTAGGTACCTTTTGGCTGTCTTCTTCAACTGGTTCATGCTATGACTGGCTTTGACATGTACAGGCAGACTGTTCCATTCCTTTATTGCTGTACAATAAAGGTGTTTGAAGCCCGGTGGCCTGGTGGCTAAAGCTCCTGCTTCACACACGGAGGGCCCGGGTTCGATTCCCGGCGGGTGGAAACATTTCGACACGTTTCCTTACACCTGTTGTCCTGTTCACCTAGCAGCATATAGGTACCTGGGTGTTAGTCGACTGGTGTGGGTCGCATCCTGGGGGACAAGATTAAGGACCCCAATGGAAATAAGTTAGACAGTCCTCGATGACGCACTGACTTTCTTGGGTTATCCTGGGTGGCTAACCCTCCGGGGTTAAAAATCCGAACAAAATCTTATCTTATCTCTCACTGACTGTGGTCACTACAAAGTTGTGTTCTCTCCTCCTAGTACTATGATTGTTTTGGTTCCAACCTTGACAAACTTGGCAGCAAGATATTCTGGACATTGTTTGTGAGCAATTAAATAAACTTTCATTTAACTTCAGTTGCTTTACTCTGTCTTAAACATTCAGACATTTAGACGAGTGAATAGTATTGTGGAAAATACTGTATATATTTTCCAGAAATTCAGTATTTATATGTAAATAGATGGCCATACTGTATTTAATAATATTTGTCATAGAAAACGGAAAGCCTGCATCTGGGCAGGGGACTCGCCATCTTGGTTTTGAATTGGATACAGTGTTAGTGTAATGGGAAGGAATTTTCGTGCTATAGAGGTTAAAATTGGGCTGACACCTCTCAAATAGGAGGCGAAATTGTTGGACATGCATTCCTGCATAACTTGAGATATCAGACGACTGGACAAGACAGTTTCAGGAACCTCAGATAAGCTCTCTAGATTTGTGTATAATTCTGGCCAGTGTTTTCATAAATTTAGTTGGTGAGGTTTTTCTGAGTATGATACAGTTTAATATCCAGTCAAATTGGTGAGTGATATTAAGATTTATTTTCCTTCTGTTATGTAATTGTGTATATATATATAACCATTTATTATTTTTAATATACAGTCCACAAATTTATATATTTACCATTATTCCTGATGTATGTATATTTCATTTAATTAATAGGTCCAGAGCAACTTGTGGATATGACAGTGGTAGGTATCGAAGGGGGACATTTTTGCGACCTAGGTGTCCCAAATTCCTACTTGTCTAACTGATAAATAATAATTATCTATGTTCATTTATTGTTATGTACATAATGATACATACAGATAAATGCAATTTTCCACATTTAATATGCCCATTGGTCCTTCTTGAACTGGAGGTAATTAGTGAAGTCATTAATTAGTTAATTACTTAATAATTATATGTGAAATGACAGAAGGAGGTGGATGTTAAATTCACAAATTTACTGAATGTGTAGTGGATTATAATTATTACAATATTAATTTGATAAGACAATTCTGGCCAAGATTTATATCAGTGTATGTGTAATTGATAAGGCAAGTGTTGCTAATTATATTAATGTGTATAATATTAATTTTGCTATGCCAAATTCTAGCAAGGATTTATATTAATTTGTATAATAATTTTGATAAGCCAAGGCTGGCTAAAGGTTTGTATTAATGTACATTTAAAATTTATATTATACATGTAATTGCTAAGCTCAAGTAGCTAGGATTTATTCAAAGGTAAGATGTATCAGTGTTGTAAGTTGTAATCAGTGTTATTAATTGAGTTGAATTTAATACATTGCATCATGGCTGAAAATGAGGAAATTGATGTAGAAGACAAACATATGGAATATAGAGTAAAGAAAGCATCAATACAGGCTAGAAAAGTTCATGTAACCAAGGCATATAATAAGTGCTTGGAATTAATGAATCAAGAAACTGTGAATACTGATGATTTAAAATTGTATTTAGATGCTTTAGGGAATAGATATGATTCATACAAATTATATTACAACAAATATGAAGGAGATTTATTAGTAAACTGTGTAGATGAGACTGAAATAGATCTCATGATTAATCAGTATTATGAATTAGAGGAAAAGATTCTTTCTTGTAAAAGTCAGGCCTTGAATAAATTAAAATGTGTAAACCAGGCAGTTGGTCAGTCTGCTCCAACAAGTAATATGTCTTTGCCGAAACTCCCAGAATTGTGTTTGCCTGTGTTTAATCCTGGAGAAAATTGGGAGGAATTTTGGTCAATTTTTAAAGCAGCTGTGCATGATAGGAGTGATCTAGCCTGTGTAACTAAATTATTTTACCTCAAAGGACAGGTAAGAGGAGATGCTCACATACTGATACAAGCCTTTCCCAATGTAAATGACTCTTACAAGGAAGCAGTTGACTTATTGAAGGTCACTTATGGTAATATAGAACAAAGTAGGTTGGATCTAGTGAATATCATTGTTAATTTAAAATCTCCAGATCACACTTACAAAGGTTTAAAGCAGTTTAGAGTTAAACTGGAGAGCACTCTCAAAACTTTAAGTAATAAATATAATCTGAAGGAATCAGACTGGTTATTGAGTGCCATGGTACAGAATAAATTAAGCTGTAAAACACTTGAATGAATCTCAAACAAATATCACAAGGGTTATTTTGGTCTGGAGGAAATAAGATTAGGTCTACAAGAATTAATTGTTCAGTTGCAGACCAGCCAACTAACTCATTTTAAAGATGCAACACATAATAACTCTGAGGTATCTGTCAAGTTTCTCAAAGGGAAAAATTATCCCAATGTTGTTAATCAAAATTCATTTCCTAAAAAGAGTTGCATAGGTGCATATCAAGTAGCCAGAATCAGAAATAATGATTTTCCACAAGGTAAGAAGAATAAGTACCCTCCTAAGAGTAGCCCATTTAATAGGAAACCAGTCAAAGAAAAGAGAGATTGTCTTTTCTGCAAGGGTACTCATTTTTCTAAGAATTGCAATGCATACAATTCATGGAATGATAAGTTGAAAGATTGGAGGAACTTGACAGATGTATCAGGTGTTTGGGTAATCACAATGTAAAGGATTGTTATGCCAAATTAAACTTCTGTTATCAATGTCACAAAGGAAGACACCATATAGTCATGTGTAAAGGTCTATATGTTAATGTTGATAATAATGATAATGTTGACAATCCTGATGCAACAGTAGCTAATGTAAAAATTGCTGCTAATGTTAATAATGATGGGTTTGCTGAAGTAGCCTTACCTGTGTTACAGGTAAAAATTGATGATAAAAGGCATAAATAAAAAAATGTAAATGCATTATTGGACCAGGGATCCCAGCGTACTTTCATAAAACGTAAATGTCTTGATGGTATGAAAGTACAGATGGGAGATCCCACAACTTTAAAATTATCTGGTTTTCTCTTGGATAAAAGGTCTCAATTGTATGACACTGTTTATGTAACTGTCAGGTTGGGCAATGAGGAAAAACGTGTTAATGCGGTAATTGTAGATAGACTTCCAGAGAAAATATCTACAGTAGGACTTAGTAATGTTTCAGAAAGACTTTCACATAATGTAAATTTAGCACCTTCTGGTGTAAGTGATGATTCTGTAGGCCCAATAAGTATTTTGATAGGTAGTGACTATTGTGCCTCCTTTGTAAAGGGTATAGTAAAGAAATGTGGTGTCACCCTTTTGAAGACTGCAGGAGGCCATGTAATGTATGGTAGGATTCCTCGTAATAATAATTCATGACTAGAGGAAACTACAAATACCATAACTGTGTGTCTTACTCATGAAGTCGTGCCCCAGTATAATTCTTCCATAGAGGATGGTGTTGAGCCAGTGCATAAATTGTGGGAATTAGACAGCATTGGAATAAATGTAAATGAAGAAAGTCCAGACAATTTTTTTACTCAGCAATACCTGAGAGATGTAAAATTTGAATCTGGACAATACTGGGTACGACTTCCGTGGAGACTGAACCATCCAGAATTGCCCACTAATTACAGAATGGCATATGGGCAGTTAAAGGCTCAGCTCCGCAAACTGAGTAAGACACCAGAATTGTTAATTGCCTATAATGATATAATTGCTGAACAATTAATTAATAAATTTATAGAAGAGGTACCTCCTGAGCAAGCCAAAATTTATGGTCACTATTTGCCACATCAGGGAGTGAAGAAGGATTCTAAGACCACTCCTCTGAGAATTGTGTTTAATTGTAGTGCCAAGAGTAACAAAAATGTACCTAGTTTAAATGACTGTTTGATGACAGGTCCGTCGTTGACAGAAAAATTAGGAGATATCTTATCAAATTTCAGGATGAAAAATTATGCCTTTACGGCTGACATAAGTAAAGCTTTCCTGAGAATGGGTTTACAAGAGGCTGACCGGGATTGTACCCGCTTCTTATGGCCTGAGAATCCTATTGACCCACTTAGCCCTCTGAAAACCTTTCGCTTTAGGAGCGTATTATTTGGTGCTACATCCAGTCCATTCCTACTTCAAGCGACGATAAATGCACACCTTAAACATATGGAAAGTCCATTGAGTAAAGTAATGAGCAAACAATTTTATGTGGACAATTTCCTGGGTGTGACGTCAACTGAAGAGGAACTGTTAATGACTTATGGAGAGGCTAATAAAATAATGCAAAGTGCCAATATGCCTCTGAGGGAACGGAATAGTAATTCGTCCAAATTAAAGGACAAAATAAGTAAAGATTACCCTGGAGATGAAGTGCCAAAATGTAGTAATGTACTGAGTTTAAATTGGGATACCGAGAGAGATTTGTTAATGTTAAAACCTAATAATTATAGTGTGCCCAATAAATTAACTAAGAGAGTTTTGCTTGCTGAAGTTTCCCAATTTTTGATCCACTAGGTTTAGTGTCGCCCCTTACTATAAGAGGGAAATTATTAATTCAGGAAGCATGGAAACTTAAATGTGCTTGGGATGAAATTCTACCTGAGGAATTCATTAACAGGTGGGATGAATTAATTGGTGATTATGAGAAAATTACAATGTTGGAGTTACCATGCCAGGTGGCCAATCCAAATGGGAAAAATGTACTCCACATTTTTTGTGATGCTTCAAAATTGGCATATGGAGCAGTTGCTTACCTTCAATGTAATAGTGTAATTTCTCTTGTTATGTCTAAGTCGGTCGATGGATCTATAATTTCCTCACTAACAGAACACAGAGAGTAGTCGTCAACAGAGTAAAGTCCGAGGCAGCTACGGTGAAAAGCTCTGTTCCACAAGGCACAGTACTCGCTCCCATCTTGTTCCTCATCCTCATATCCGACATAGACAGGGATGTCAGCCACAGCACCGTGTCTTCCTTTGCAGATGACACCCGAATCTGCATGACAGTGTCTTCCATTGCAGACACTGCAAGGCTCCAGGTGGACATCAACCAAATCTTTCAGTGGGCTGCAGAAAAAAAATATGAAGTTCAACGATGAGAAATTTCAATTACTCAGATATGGTAAACATGAGGAAATTAAATCTTCATCAGAGTACAAAACAAATTCTGGCCACAAAATAGAGCGAAACACCAACGTCAAAGACCTGGGAGTGATTATGTCGGAGGATCTCACCTTCAAGGACCATAACATTGTATCAATCGCATCTGCTAGAAAAATGACAGGATGGATAATGAGAACCTTCAAAACTAGGGAGGCCAAGCCCATGATATCACTCTTCAGGTCACTTGTTCTATCTAGGCTGGAATATTGCTGCACACTAACAGCACCTTTCAAGGCAGGTGAAATTGCCGACCTAGAAAATGTACAGAGAACTTTCACGGCGTGCATAACGGAGATAAAACACCTCAATTACTGGGAGCGCTTGAGGTTCCTAAACCTGTATTCCCTGGAACACAGGAGGGAGAGATACATGATTATATACACCTGGAAAATCCTAGAGGGACTAGTACCGAACTTGCACACAAAAATCACTCACTACGAAAGCAAAAAGACTTGGCAGACGATGCACCATCCCCCCAATGAAAAGCAGGGGTGTCACTAGCACGTTAAGAGACCATACAATAAGTGTCAGGGGCCCGAGACTGTTCAACTGCCTCCCAGCACACATAAGGGGGATTACCAACAGACCCCTGGCAGTCTTCAAGCTGGCACTGGACAAGCACCTAAAGTCAGTTCCTGATCAGCCGGGCTGTGGCTCGTACGTTGGTTTGCGTGCAGCCAGCAGCAACAGCCTGGTTGATCAGGCTCTGATCAACCAGGAGGCCTGGTCACAGACCGGGCCGCGGGGGCGTTGACCCCCGGAACTCTCTCCAGGTAAACTCCAGGTAAGGCTAAAGTGTCTCCAATTAAATCACGTACCTTGCCTCAGTTGGAATTAACAGCCATTTATGTAGGTGTCAAATTTGCTAATGATATAAGAAATAAGTTGCAGGAGGTAAATATTAGCGACACTGTAATTTGGTCTGATAATGAGGTATCCTTACTATGGATTCGCAATGGAAACAGTAAAATTGTGTACGTACAAAACAGAGTCGCTGAAATTTATCAGATGCAAGAGAAGTATAATAGTTTGGGTCAGCATATGTTAACATTTAATCATATACCTGGTGAGGAGAATCCAGCTGATTTCTTGTCTCAAGGTTTACCTTATGCTAAATTTGTAAATGCCGTATCATGGTTTAAAGGACCGAGCTGGTTGGTAAATAAAACTAATTGGCCTGTAGAAAAGGCGTATGTTGCTCCTGTTGAAATTACTGTGACCACCGCTCCAATAGTTTGTCTTTCTTTATCCATTGATATAAATAGGTATTCTTCTTTACCCAAACTAATCAATGTAACTAAGTTGGTGTTTAAATCTCTAAACAAGATGAATATTTCATTTAAGTTTTCACATCCTTTTGAATATTGGATAAAGAGGGTACAGGAGGAAATCTATAGAAATGAGATTAAATTGATGATGGAAAGAAAAATTGTGAAAGGTTCCATAATAGAGAAACTGGGGCTGTATTTAGAGAACAATGTAATTAGGTGCAGAGGTAGGTTACAAAATGCTGAATTGGATGATTATGCTAAACACCCTATCTTACTGCCCAAAACTCATCATCTAACAAATTTAATTGTTCTAAATGCCCATAAAAATGTAATGCATGGTGGGGTACAAGATACCTTAAATTGTATTAGGGAAACTTTCTGGATTCCACAAGGACGGCAAAGTGTGAAAAGGGTGATTAAATCTTGTGTAATACGTCGCCGTGTGGATGCCAGATCCTATATGTACCCAGGTCCTCCACCATTGCCAAAGGAGCGTGTACAATTAGTGAAACCATTTGATGTAACAGGTTTAGACTATAGTGGTCCAATAATTTTAACAGGTACGTCAAATGGTGTTCCACTGAAAGTGTATGTTTGTTTGTTCACTTGTACTGCTACTAGGGCAGTTCATTTAGAAGTGGCACAGGACTTGTCTGCAGAACAGTTTATACAGCTGTTTCGAAAATTTGCAGCTAGGAGATCCTGTCCGAGGTTGATGATTTCGGATAATGCCACAAATTTTGTAGCAGGTGCTCAACACTTGATAGAATTAAATAATAGTAACGATGTTCAATCTCTGTTAACCCAGTGAGGGTGTACCTGGAAATTTATTACTCCTAGAGCCCCTTGGCAGGGGGGGCTGTACGAAAGACTGATAGGCACAGTGGTGAGGTGTCTCCGCAAAGTACTACACCGGAAGAGAATTAATTTGGAAGAATTCCGTGCAGTGTTAGTGGAGGCAGAAAATCGTATAAATAATAGGCCTCTCTCGTACATGAGTGATACACCTGATGCAGATGTATTAACACCTTCTCACCTAATATGTGGAAGGAAATTGGAAGCTACTCCTGTCTATAGAGATAATTCGGAAGAAAGTGATGAAGATTACAATGATGCGGCAGTGTTGTGTGATAAATTTAAAATGTTAAATAAAGTAATTGATCATTGGTCTAATGTGTGGCGTAAGGAATATCTTCTTACACTACGTGAACACTTTTATGGTGTGACAGAGGCAGTAAATTGACAGAACATTCAACCAGGTGACATTGTGTTAATTGACACTGAACAACATCGAACATTGTGGCCTCTGGGCAAAGTATTGACATTGTACCCAGATGCACAAAGTGTTGTCAGGAATGTCAAAGTGTTGTGTCGTGGCCAGGAAAGTTTACGCACAATTAATAAATTGATTCCCTTGGAATTAGGTGTTCAATCAAACGTAAATGAAAATCTAAGGGAAAGTGACACGAGTGATATGGAAGATAACGCAGACCAAGTGATGCCGGAAAATGAAATCGTAGTAAGACCTACTAGGAGAACAGCCACTCAAGCCAGAACTGGCTGGAATCGTCTCCTAAAGGAAGGAGTAATTTGAATCGTTTAGCAACGAACTCTGGCCGGCCGCAGTGTGGAAAATACTGTATATATTTTCCAGAAATTCAGTATTTATATGTAAATAGATGGCCATACTGTATTTAATAATATTTATGTCATAGAAAACGGAAAGCCTGCATCTGGGCAGGGGATTCACCATCTTGGTTTTGAATTGGATACAATGTTAGTGTAATGGGAAGGAATTTTCGTGCTATAGAGGTTAAAATTGGGCTGACACCTCTCAAATAGGAGGCAAAATTGTTGGACATGCATTCCTGCATAACTTGAGATATCAGACGACTGGACAAGACAGTTTCAGGAACCTCAGATAAGCTCTCTAGATTTGTGTATAATTCTGGCCAGTGTTTTCATAAATTTAGTTAGTGAGGTTTTTCTGAGTATGATACAACTTAATATCCAGTCAAATTGGTGAGTGATATTAAGATTTATTTTCCTTCTGTTATGTAATTGTGTATATATATATAACCATTTATTATTTTTAATATACAGTCCACAAATTTATATCTTCTTGTTTCAACACATCGGCCATATCCCACCGAGGCAGGGTGGCCCAAAAGGAAAAACGAAAGTTTCTCCTTTTACATTTAGTAATATATACAGGAGGAGGGGTTACTAGCCCCTTGCTCCCGGCATTTCAGTTGCCTCTTACAACATGCATGGGGCACAGAGGAAGAATTCTGTTCCACTTTCCCATGGAGATAAGAGGAAATAAACAAGAACAAGAACTAGAAAGAAAATAGAAGAAAACCCAGAGGAGTATGTATATATACGCTTGTACATGTATGTGTAGTGTGACCTAAGTGTAAGTAGAAGTAGCAAGACGTACCTGAAATCTTGCATGTTCATGAGACAGAAAAAAGGACACCAGCAATCCTACCATCATGTAAAACAATTACAGGCTTTCGTTTTACACTCACTTGGCAGGACGGTAGTACCTCCCTGGGCGGTTGCTGCCTACCAACCTACTACCTATTTTTATTGCCCATTTAATATATGATAGTATAGACATGTTGTCAGGCTTTTATATGCATTTGAAAGTAAAAAAAAAAAGGACTATGGTTTTACAGATATTTTTGCTTTACAGCAGTAGCCTGGAACCTAACCTGATGTATAAGTGGGGCTGTCTGGTACTTGACAGAGTGAATGTCTATCTAAACCATAACTCCCCCACCTGTCCATTGAAACATAAAATCCACTTTATATAACATTTGAATTTTTGCTCTCATTGGAAAATTACTGCTCTGTATAATGTTAATTATAGATGTTGTAGTTTGTCAGATTCACATTTTTTTCAGACAAGTTGTACGTTTATGGATGCGAATACAATTTTGGCCCCGACTAATGCAAGGCAGCAGAGAAGCGAGGCATCTTCGTTCTTCACGGTAACCGCGGCACTTTCCACAGCGTCAAGCAGCCAGCCAGCCAGCTTCAGGGGTGTTTATCAAGCTTGGGAAGAGGTGATAAGAAACCAGAAATATCAAGTATTTTGTTTGTATTTCTACAGGTAATAAGCACTCTGACCTTACAAGTCTGGTGTATACACCTACCATCCAACTTACGACCGAGTTCGGTTCTGAGAAACCGATCGTAAGTCGAAATGGTCGTAAGTCGAACTTTACTACTGGATGTCAACAAAACATTTTTGTAATGACTTTATTTTATTGTTTTATTTTGGTATTTCATGTTTTACTTTACTTTTTATGCTGTTAGTACTGTACAGTGGACCCCCGCATAACGATGGCATCACATAGCGATTTTTCCGCATACCGATTACTTTTATCGCAAAATTTTTGCCGCGCATACCGATTAAAAACCCGCTTACCGATTTTCGTCCGAGACGCGTCCAATGTGCCCTCAGCCAGCCTCACATGTGCCAGCCGTCCCATTGTTTACCAGCCAGCCTCCGCGGTAACATCCAAGCATACACTCGGAATATTTCGTATTATTACAGTATTTTCGGTGCTGTTTCTGGAAAATAAGTGACCATGGGCCCCAAGAAAGCTTCTAGTGCCAACCCTACACCTCAAAGGGTAAGAATTACTATAGAAATGAAGAAAGAGATAATTGATAAGTATGAAAGTGGAGTGCGTATAGCCGACCTAGTCAAGCTGTACAAGAAACCCCAATCAACCATCGCTACTATTGTGGGCACCAGAAAGACAATCAAGGAAGCTGTTCTTGCCAAAGGTTCAACTGTGTTTTCGAAACAAAGATCGCAAGTGATGGAAGATGTTGAGAGACTCTTATTGGTGTGGATAAATGAAAAACAGATAGCAGGAGATAGCGTCTCTCAAGCGATCATATGTGAAAAGGCTAGGAAGTTGCATGAGGATTTAATTAAAAAAATGCCTGCAACTAGTGATGTGAGTGAATTTAAGGCCAGCAAAGGTTGGTTTGAGAGATTTAAGAAGCGTAGTGGCATCCATAGTGTGATAAGGCATGGTGAGGCTGCCAGTTCGGACCACAAAGCGGCTGAAAAATATGTGCAGGAATTCAAGGAGTACATAGAAACTGAAGGACTGAAACCTGAACAAGTGTTTAATTGTGATGAAACAGGCCTGTTCTGGAAGAAAATGCCAAGCAGGACCTACATTACTCAGGAGGAAAAGGCACTCCCAGGACATAAGCCTATGAAAGACAGGCTTACTTTGTTGATGTGTGCCAATGCTACTGGTGATTGCAAAGTGAAGCCTTTATTAGTGTATCACTCTGAAACTCCCAGAGCGTTCAGGCAAAAGAATGTCCTCAAGGATAATTTGTGTGTGCTGTGGAGGGCAAACAGTAAGGCATGGGTCACTAGGGAATTTTTCTATAACTGGTTACACCATGCATTTGCCCCCAATGTGAAAGATTACCTAACTGAAAAGAAATTAGAACTTAAGTGCCTCCTGGTGTTAGACAATGCCCCTGGTCATCCTACAGACGTGGCAGAGCGACTTTATGGGGACATGAGCTTCATTAAGGTGAAGTTTTTGCCTCCTAATACCACTCCTCTCCTGCAGCCCATGGACCAGCAGGTTATTTCCAACTTCAAGAAACTGTACACAAAAGCTCTGTTTGAAAGGTGCTTTGTAATGACCTCAGAAACTCAACTGACTCTAAGAGAGTTTTGGAGAGATCACTTTAATATCCTCAATTGTGTAAACCTTATAGGTAAGGCTTGGGAGGAAGTGACTAAGAGGACCTTGAACTCTGCTTGGAAGAAACTGTGGCCAGAATGTGTAGACAAAAGGGATTTTGAAGGGTTTGAGGCTAACCCTGAGAATCCTGTGCCAGTTGAGGAATCCATTGTGGCATTGGGAAAGTCCTTGGGGTTGGAGGTTAGTGGGGAGGATGTGGAAGAGTTGGTGGAGGAGGACAATGAAGAACTAACCACTGATGAGCTGATAGATCAACTTCAAGAGCAAGAGGCCAGACCTGGGGAAACTGGTTCAGAGGAGGGGACAGAGAAATTGAAGAAGTTGCCTACTACAAAGATAAAGGAAATCTGTGCTAAGTGGCTTGAAGTGCAAACCTTCATGGATGAAAATCACCCTCACACAGCTATTGCAAGCCGTGCTGGTGATTATTACACTGACAATGTTGTGAAACACTTTAGGCAAGTCATAAAGGAACGAGAGGTACAGGCCACTATGGACAGATATCTTGTGCGAAAGAAGTCCAGTGACTCTGAAGCTGGCCCTAGTGGCATTAAAAAAAGAAGGGAAGTAACCCCAGAAAAGGACTTACTACCTCAAGTCCTAATGGAAGGGGATTCCCCTTCTAAACAGTAAGAAGATAATGCTCTCCCCTCCTCCCATCCCATCAATCATCACCAGATCTTCAATAAAAGTAAGTGTCATTTAATTGTGCATGCCTTTTTCAGTTTGTGTGTATTAAAATTAACATTTCATGTGGTAAAAAAAAATTTTTGTCATACTTTTGGGCGTCTTGCACGGATTAATTTTATTTCCATTATTTCTTATGGGGAAAATTCATTCGCATAACGATTATTTCGCATAACGATGAGCCCTCTTGCACGGATTAAAATCGTTAACCGGGGGTCCACTGTATTTTATACTGTAAGGTTTAGGATAAACACTGTGTACAACACAAATAGTGGTTTATTTCCCAGAAATTTGGCATAAAAAACACGGTCGTAAGTCGAGTGGTCGTAAGTTGAGCAGGTCGTAAGTCGGACGGTAGGTGTATTTTTAATACAGCTTCTCCTCAATTAACGACCGAGTAATGGCAAAGTCAAGGGCCCAAGACCCTGTCGGTAAACGATTTGTCCCCAATCGAGGAATCGCCCCTCACTGACACTTGAAAAATGTCACTGGCCAAAATTGAAATGTTCAGTTTTACGTTTGCCGGGAAATTCCTCTCAATCCGTTTTTATTGACGGTAATACAATGCGAAATAGGTCGACGATTTACATACTTCCAAGATATTCCAGGAGATGTGTGCATGGCCAATTGTGTGGGAAAATAAGTTGTTTGAGAAAAATGCACTTTTTCAGTCTTTGCATAGGGTAAGAGTGAGTTTGTATTGCTACCCTCGAGGCGTGTAATGTTTTTTGTTATGGTGAAGGTTATTTTGTTTTTATCCTGGTTTTCTAACCTTCAGTACCTCTCTATGTAATGTCAGTTTTTATTCATTTGGATGTCTTTATCATGCTTGTAAATTATTTATTTTATACCTATGATGGGTAGATAATGTTTATCGATGATAATTATACAATATTTTATAGTGCTGTGAGCTTACACATTTGTACATGATGGTGAAGCATGAGTTACTGAGAGAAATTGCTGGTGCCTTGTCCCTCTCTCTCTCTCATGGAGCCTAGCACGCCCTCTAATTCTTCTCCACACATGTCAGTTTTTATTTATTCGGGCGTCTCTATCGCTCTTCCGTTGCCCAGTTATTACGGCTGTAAATCCCGTCGATGGTTTCACTGCCTCTTTCACTCTATCTCTATCCTTCAAGATAGTGGGAATGGTAGAATGCGCCAGCTTCAAGTCATTGGCTATCACTTGTACTTTCTAACCAGCTTCATACTCGTCTATAATCTTCATTTTCACCTCGAGCTCGAGAGTCTTTGTTTCTTGGCACTTGCTTGAGGTGAAGTCAAGATGTTCTTTTTTGCTGACATCTTGTATTATGGGATGCATATAAAGTGGACTTTTGTACAAATATGTAGTCTTGGAGACAGTGAAAGCTAATGTACGGAGTGGCTGTAGGAAGGAGACCGAGATATTTGACACCGAGACGCTGCACTGCCCGTTTCCACATCCCAAGTTCTCGTATGGCTTAAAATCCTCATAATAATAATAAAATAATACTACAGTGTACTACTAATAATATTAATGATAATCATAAAAATATTAATTACGTACTGAGGAGTAGTTTGAATGTCATACGTATTTTGTACAGGTTTGGTAGCTCACATTTAAACCACTCCAGAGTGATTATTAATGTTTTTTTTTTTTTCAACAAGTCGGCCGTCTCCCACCGAGGCAGGGCGACCCAAAAGAGAAAGAAAATCCCCAAAAAGAAAATACTTTGATCATCATTCAACACTGAGCTCACTCACACATAATCACTGTTTTTGCAGAGATGCTCAGAACACAACAGCTTAGAAGCATATATATATAAAGATACACAACATATCCCTCCAAACTGCTAATATCCCAAACCACCTTTCCTTTAAAGTGCAGGCATTGTACTTCCCATTTCCAGGACTCAAGTCTGGCTATATAAAAACAATTGGTTACCCCAAATCCCTTCAGTAAATATTACCCTGCTCGCACTCTAACAAACAGCTCGTCAGGTTCCAAGTACCATTCATCTCCATTCACTCGTGTCTAACACGCTCGCGCACGCTCACTGGAAGTCCAAGCCCCTCGCCCAGAAAAACCTCCTTTACCCCCCTCCCTCCAACCTTTTCGAGGACGACCTCTACCACGCCTTCCTTCTCCTACAGATTTATATGCTCTCCATGTCATTCTACTTTGATGTATTCTCCCTAAATGACCAAACCACCTTAACAATCCTTCTTCAGCCCTCTGAGTAATACTTTTATTAACTCCACACTTTGTCGTAATTTCCACACTCTGAATTTTCTGCGTAATATTCACACCACACATTACTTTTAGACAGGACATGTCGACTGCCTCCAACTGCCTCCTCGCTGCAGCATTTACAACCCAAGCTTCACACCCATATAAGAGTGTTGGTACTACACACTATAATTTCATACATTCCCTTCTTTGCCTCCGTCGATGACATTTTTTGTCTCCACGTACTCGTCGGTGCACCACTCGCCTTTTTTCATTTATCAATTCTACGATTAACCTCATCCTTCATAAATTCATGCGCTAACGTGTCAACTCCCAAATATCTGAAAAGATTCACTTCTTCCATACTCCTCCCCAATTTAATGTCCAATTTTTCTTCATGTAAATCATTTGATGCCCTCATTACTTTACTCTTTTCTATGTTCACTTTCAACTTTGCACCTTTACACACACTCCCAAGCCTGTCCAGTAACCTTTGCAACTTTTGTTTAGAATCTCCTATAAGCACAGTATCATCGGCAAAAAGTAACTACTATGTCAGTTCCCATTTTGTATTTGATTCCCCATAATTTAATCCCACCCCCCCTCTCCTGAACACCCTAGCATTTACTTGTTTTACAACCCCATCTATAAATGTATTAAAGAACCTTGGTGACATTGAACATCCCTGTCTAAGACGCACTCGACTGAAGAACTGAAGAAGCCTACTGTGTAGGCAAAACGTTTCAGAATAAAGTTGCCTAACTGTTGCCTATGTGTCTTACATACCAACCTGTTGGTATTGTATACCATTTTGATATTCACTCATACAAGGAAAGTTGTGTATGTAGATGACATCTTTGCTCTTTGGCCTCATGACTGTAGCCAATGTGTGGCTTCATCAGTACAATACAAAGTGGGCCAACAGGCCTGTTGCAGTGTTCCTCTTTTCTTATGTGTCTTAAGTGGGAATCTTATTCCTTGCTTCCTTTCCTTGATGTTAATGTCCACCTCTCAGATACAGGTTTTGGTTTTTCCATGTAGCACAAGCCTATGTACAGTGGCATATACATTCACTAGTGTGATAAATGGTTTGAAAACTGACAAGTTGAAGATTGAGACACTTGTGCAACATATGGGAATCTTTATTAAGGAAACATTTCGCTACACAATGGCTTCTTCAGTCCAATGCAAAGTAGAGAGGGGCAACGTTTCACTTTCCAGGAACTTTGTCAAGCTGATGAAAACAATACATGGACACAGAGGGTATATATAGGCTTTGAGTGAGGTGTGGTACAAGTAGTTGTTCTTATACATGTGGTGGGAAAGTTTTGGGTAGGGGTAGTTTTGATGAGGACCTGCCTTGTATGGTCCAGTAGGCCTTCTGCAGTGTTCCTCCATTCTTATGTTCTTACGTACCACGGTTATTTCATCATTTCGTGAATGTCAGTTCTCACCCGTTCATATATCTTGATTCACGAACATGACTGATATCACCAATAAGCAAAAGTAAAGGCAACATTTAGGCAACTTTATTTCGGAATAAAGTTGCCTATGTGTCTTATCTACCAACCTGTCGGTATTGTATACCATTTTGACATTCAAGGAAAAGTAAAGCTCAAAATGTGATAATTACCTGACCCTTTGTCTATTTAATCCAGCCACATATACACCTCCTGGACCAAACTCACTGGTGGGCGGTGCAGCAGACACAGTATGTAATGTCACTGATGACTGATCATAGTGATGCCAGGGCGATTAAGGGTTTTTCCAAAACATCACAAATAAAATTATCGATTTATCGTAGTTTATCATACGGCGTCATTGATTTTCCCTATAATAGGCTATAGAAACAAAGGATTTTTCTCTTATGTTGCTGCAGCACTTCCTAGTATGGGCCAGTAGGCCTGCTGCAGTGTTCCTCCTTATGTTCTTAGTGTCACCTTCTTTAGAGGCTCTTTGGTGTCACTCCCTAAATGGTGTCACTCGGGGCGCCCCACCCCCAACGACACCTCTGTTAGTGTCGTCACGATCGGCCGAGTTTATTCATTTCATAATTAAACTGCCACGAGAGACTGAGAATGTAAACACAGATGAACACAACAACTAAAGTTTGTATTGTGAAGTTGTTTTGTATTTCTTGTATTTTTGTATACATTTTCTGTTGTTAGTGCTGGTGCACTTTTATCTTGTATTATGGGGTGCACGATTAAGTAGAAATTTATTGATGAAATATGTTGGCTTGGAGTTTGCTCGATAATGAGGTCCATCACTAACCAATTTACAATGAACTTGCATTGTTATTTTTCTATTTGATTGTTTGAAGTGTTGTTGCATTTGTATCTTGTAGTATGGGGTGCACATTCAAGTATGCAAATTTGTAACAGTACATAGTCTCGGAGAATTTGAAAGCTAGCGTATCGAGAGGCCGTAAGAAGATCGAGACGGTCAACGTCGAGACGACCCGCCTCCCGTCTCTGCAAACCGAGTCATCGTAGGGCACCGACTCGGACAGCCCGTCGCAACTGCGAGTCGTCGGTAAACGAGTACGTCGGCGAGCGATGAGAGGCCATACAGCGGTTCATGCACCATTGGGCTGCGACAGCGGAACTACATAAAACGTCGTATTTTTACGGTCCATATTTTTGTGCACAATTATTAAATGTTATTTTGAATAAAATTTTTTTGTAGCATTTTTGGTTGTGTTCATTTGAAGTGTGTTGAGAGGAAAGAACAAGGTGATACTTTTATTTATTTATTTAATATTTTTTTTCAAACTGGCTATATCCCACCAAGGCAGGGTGGCCCAAAAAGAAAAACAAAAGTTTGTCTTTTTAAATTTAGTAATTTATACAGATATGGGTAACAAAATATTTAGTTAATGAAAGTTTGGATTTAATATTGGAGTGAACCATAAAATTAACAAAGGGGGGGGGAAGTGGGTTGTGACAAAGGACATTTTACATGGAAGCAAAGAAGAGAATGTGTGAGAGTATAGTGGTACCAATGCTCTTATATGGGTGTGAAGCATGGGTTGTAGATGTTGTAGCAAGGAGGAGACTGGGGACAGACAGTGGAAATGTTATTGTTGTTGTGTGTGAGAGAAATGTGAGGAGTGAATATTATGCCAAGAGTTTGTAGGTTGGAGATTAGAAGGTGTGGGTTGTTAAAAGTGCAGTGGAACCTCTACTCTGGAGTGCACCCACGTGCGAGTTTTTGCAGATACGAGCAGGCGCTCGGTCGATTTTTGGCTTGCAGATGCGAGCGGGCCTCGAGGGAGGTTAATTGACACTGGTCAGGGGGCTCTCGCTCTCGACGTAGGGAATTGGATCTCGGGCATTTGTGGGAATACGTTATCGAAACTCGGGCAACGTACGACAGAAAGAAGCTCCTTAACGTACGCCAAAAATGAAAGAAATTGGACCGTAAATAACGGAGTTGTCAGCCATTGACCTTCCCTTTTAGCAGTCTATTTTCGTACGGCTTTAAGGTTGTATTCACGTTTTATTTGGTCTCGTGTAATAGAATGGAAAATATAGTACAAAAATAAATTTGATTTTAATTGGTTTCACCATTAAAAGTACTTTGAAATTGAGCTGAAAATTGTAGAAATGTTTGTTTTTTTGCTGACATCAGTGGTAGACATGATGAGGTAGGAGTGGCAGACAACATGAAGCAGTAGTGGCAACAACATGAAGCAGCAGTGGCAAAGTGTAGCATTAAGAGTGTAGCAATTATAAGTTAATTTGTCTGATTGATTGTTTGTTTTGGGTTTTCCTAGGTTCTTTACACATGTAGTCAGGAGAAGGAATGATCACTGTGGTGGCCCTATAAATCCAACAACAGTGGCTGTTGTCACAACCAGTAGGCACAAACCTAATGACTTGTATTTTACTCATTCTGGTGTATATGTCATGTTTCTATGTTATTAATATTGTTTATTATGTCATATTTCATGAATTGTGATAGATAAATAAGTTGTAGAGGTGATACTAGGGAAATTATTAAAGTATTTTCTCTTGCCTGGAATTCCACCGGAATGAATTAATTTCATTTCAATTAACGTAAAAGAGGAAAATTGACTCTGCAAACGAGCAAATCCATCTGCCGGCAAGGTCACGGAATGGATTAAAGTCCCGAGTAGAGGTTCCACCGTAGCGTCACGCAGAGGAAGGAAGAGGGGTCATCGAGGCGGTTCGGACGACGAGAGAGGACAGAACCAAACTGAATAACCGCGAGGGCATATAAATCTGTAGTGGAGGGAAGGCAGGGTAGGGGTCATAGTAGGAAAGGTTGGAAGGAGGAGGAGGAGGTTATGAGAAGGGATTAGACATTGAGTGAGTATGAGAGTGTTAGATAGGAGTGAGTGGAGACAAGTTGTTTTTGTGATGTGAAATGAGTTGGAGAGTGATGAAAGTAACATTTAGAAAGGGACTTTGGGAAACTGGTTATGTGGAATTTATTCTGGAGGCGGGATGTATGTATGTACTGTGCTTGCACTGTGAAGGAGGAGGAGGATTGGGGATATTGCAGTTTTGAATTGTTGTATTAGTGTACTTCTGGTAAGACAGTGATGGAGTGAGTGATAGTGAAAGTGTTTGTTTGTTTTTCAGATTTTTAGACACTGCAACTTTAAGAGAAATGATTGATGTATAATGAAACCAGTTTTAATTGTAATTGATATAAAGATGACAGTTGCACAAGTGCACCTTTAGCAATCACTGCAACAGGTTTAAATCAAGGAATAAATGTTTGCAGAGCGGAAATTGTAAGGGGCAGCACCTGCTACGAGGTAGTTGAAAAACCAAGTCCACACAGGCAGTGGCCCCGACTGGGAATCTGCCGCCAGTCATTGACGTCGTAGCGAAAGGACATTAAGTGAGGACCTAATGTACTTTGTTATTTTACATATTATTTCGTACAGACGATTAAGTTGTTAGTTTTGAGGGGAAAAAATTGACAAATACATGCATTGAACATTTTATGAGTAATTTGTAAAATGTCTGACTGTTTGACTGACTGACTGACTCTGACTGACTGACTGACTCTGACTGACTTACTCTGACTGACTGACTCTGACTGACTGACTGACTGAGACTGACTGACTGAGACTGACTGACTGAGACTGACTGACTGAGACTGACTGACTGACTGACTGAGACTGACTGACTGACTGAGACTGACTGACTGACTGAGACTGACTGACTGACTGACTGAGACTGACTGACTGACTGAGACTGACTGACTGACTGAGACTGACTGACTGACTGAGACTGACTGACTGACTGAGACTGACTGACTGACTGAGACTGACTGACTGACTGAGACTGACTGACTGACTGAGACTGACTGACTGACTGAGACTGACTGACTGACTGAGACTGACTGACTGACTGAGACTGACTGACTGACTGAGACTGACTGACTGACTGAGACTGACTGACTGACTGAGACTGACTGACTGACTGAGACTGACTGACTGACTGAGACTGACTGACTGACTGACTGAGACTGACTGACTGACTGACTGAGACTGACTGACTGAGACTGACTGACTGACTGAGACTGACTGACTGACTGAGACTGACTGACTGAGACTGACTGACTGACTGAGACTGACTGACTGACTGAGACTGACTGACTGACTGAGACTGACTGACTGACTGAGACTGACTGACTGACTGAGACTGACTGACTGACTGACTGACTGACTGACTGACTGACTGACTGACTGACTGACTGACTGACTGACTGACTGCCTGACTGACTGTTTGGACTGACTGACTGACTGGACTGACTAACTGACTGACTGACTGACTGACTGACTGACTGACTGACTGACTGACTGACTGACTGACTGACTGACTGACTGACTGACTGACTGACTGACTGACTGACTGACTGACTGACTGACTGACTGACTGACTGACTGACTGACTGACTGACTGACTGACTGACTGACTGACTGACTGACTGACTGACTGACTGACTGACTGACTGACTGACTGACTGACTGACTGACTGACTGACTGACTGACTGACTGACTGACTGACTGACTGACTGACTGACTGACTGACTGACTGACTGACTGACTGACTGACTGACTGACTGACTGACTGACTGACTGACTGACTGACTGACTGACTGACTGACTGACTGACTGACTGACTGACTGACTGACTGACTGACTCACTGACTGACTGACTGACTGACTGACTGACTGACTGACTGACTGACTGACTGACTGACTGACTGACTGACTGACTGACTGACTGACTGACTGACTGACTGACTGACTGACTGACTGACTGACTGACTGACTGACTGACTGACTGACTGACTGACTGACTGACTGACTGACTGACTGACTGACTGACTGACTGACTGACTGACTGACTGACTGACTGACTGACTGACTGACTGACTGACTGACTGACTGACTCACTCACTCACTCACTCACTCACTCACTCACTCACTGACTCACTCACTCACTCACTCACTCACTCACTCTCGGTAGTGTAGTTTTTATTTGTAATTTATGGAATTGTTGTGACATGAATTTTATTGGACTTTATTCATTGTAAATGAAAATAGAGAATAATTTAATTTTTTTTCGTTTTCAGTATAAAGTTGGCAAAGATTGGAGACAAGACTTGTACTACCCAATGCAGCGTCATCTTCTGAAGGCGTACAACATTATTAATCGAAAGATTGACAGTGCTTTCCTGAAAGTCCTGAGCTGTCTAGTAAGGTTTAAATGACGTTGGTGATTGATTTTAGGTTTTATCAAATTTAACATTACTCTTAAGAATATCCATTTGTACATGTATATGTACAGATGGATATTCTATTTTTGTAAATAGTGTCATGAAAAGTAAGTTATTGTGGAGGAACTCAAAACATACGTTTGAAGATGGCAATGTCTGCCGTCTTAAAACATCAGGTATTTGTTTGTACTTTGCTGCATTACATAGCATACTGTATCCACTTGCATAGGTGGTATACACTCTGTTATTTGCATCTCTTTCTTTGTGGAGCATTATCTGTGCCGAATGTTGCTTTTCTTGTTTTGTCCTTACTGCCGCCACTTGTTACTTTGTGATTTTAATGACCATTATTTCCACTTGGGGGGGGGGGGGTCTCGCTGTGATTCCTGTGTTGTTCAGTTGGGGGCTTTTCTTGCTTCTTACTCTGTCCATGTTTTAAAAACAGGTACTTGAACCCATTTTGATTCTTGTACTCATACTCTCTCTTGCATTGATGTGTTAGTGTGCTGTTGCTGCACTGCACTAGAGTTTGTCCAGTCTGTTCTCTTGGAATTAGATGGCAGCGATCATTTTTGAATCAGTTTTACTTGTCCTTCATATTAAGCACCTCTCTGTAGGCCACGTTGGCAATTGAATGGAGCAAATTGGGACCTTTACTGACAAGTAATTGATTTTAATGAGGTTACTTGTTTGTTCTCCATTGAAGAGGTTTTACGCCTCTTGTTGTCCTCAGTTTGAAGTGCCACTCGTCATTGTATACCCCAAACCTAAGGCAGGCATTGTCAGAAGTGCGTGCCTGGGTGGTGTCGTGCTCGTGCACGTGCAGTACATCCGAAATTCACTGCGTGGGGCAGGCATCGGTACGTTAGAAGCGTCGAGAGAATTTTTGAGTTTAAGCAGGGGTGCGGTCGCTGGCCGTGTCATTTGCGACGATAAATGCACTTGCCGGCGAGATTACGTCTGCACCAGCGTCTGTGCTTCGTCAATGAATGCAGTCTGGAAAAAATTGGGGAAATTGAGTGGCAAATAGTCTACCGACCCGGCTCCCATTCTCCGGGCTGCCGGTGTCGACGTAGCAAACCCTCTTGACGTTGCCATTGAAATTGGCAATTATCTGGTCTGTATTTCTCAGGGGCTCCATCTATGGCCCTCATTTCTTTCTTGAAAGTGCCATAGAGTTAGCACCCTTGGATTTTTGTTTTGTCAAAGAAGAAGTGTATAATGTGCCTTTTACTGTGTCATCATGTGTGGTTGTTTTAGAGTGAGTCTGTCTGTTTGTCTGTGCTTTACAGGCTATAGAAAAAGTTGATACACCTCTCCCCGTAGTTGTCTGTATCCAAATTTGGTTACACTCTATCTCTAACAAGTATAAATGGATTGGTTTTTGTTGGGTCCCTGGTCATGTTGATGTACTGGGCAATGAAGAGGTAGACAATGGTGTGTGGTGAAGAGTACACGACGTTGCAGTTTGATATAGAGGTGTTGCGTTCGTCGATTATTTTACTGTTATAGCTACTGACCTTGACACCCGTCGACAAGAACGTTGGCGTGCTCTGCCGAATAACAAACTGTGTCGTATTAAACCGAGTATAGGTTATTGGCCGTCGTCGTGTCGTAAGTAAATACGTAAGTTTATTCAGGCATACACAAATACTGTTACATAGAATTATCATACATAGCAGCATATGTGCAAAGAACCTAGGATAACCTAAAAAAGTCAGAGTGACTTATTTCCATTGGGGTTCTTTTACCTTATTATTATAATATAAAGGTTATAATAGATTCTTATTATTGTATAATGAAGATAACATCTTATTAATATACTAGAAGACCATCTACTACACGAGGGTCATTAAGACTATCTACAATACGAGGGTCATTACTAGGAATAAGGTAAAATTACACTTCTTTCTTTCTTTCAACACACCGGCCATATCCCACCGAGGCGGGGTGGCCCAAAAGAAAAAAGGAAAGTTTCTCCTTTTACATTTAGTAATATATACAGGAGAAGGGGTTACTAGCCACTTGCTCCCGGCATTTTAGTCGCCTCTTACAACACGCATGGCTTATGGAGGAAGAATTCTGTTCCACTTCCCCATGGAGGTAAGAGGAAATAAACAAGAACAAGAATTAGAAAGAAAATAGAAGAAAATCCAAAGGGGTGTGTGTATATATATGCTTGTACATGTATGTGTAGTGTGACCTAAGTGTAAGTAGAAGTAGCAAGACGTACCTGAAATCTTGCATGTGAATGAGACAGAAAAAAAAAGACACCAGCAATCCTACCATCGTGTAAAACAATTACAGGCTTCATTTTTACACTCACTTGGCAGGACGGTAGTACCTCCCTGGGCGGTTGCTGTCTACCAACCTACTACCTATAAAATTACACTTGTATTAGCTAAAAATAAAAAATCATTCCCCTCCCTTTCTGTAGCTACATTAATCAGACACCTTTTGGCACTCTTCTTGAACTGGTTCATGCTATGACTGGCTTTGAAATGTACAGGCAGTCTGTTCCATTCCTTTATTGCTGTACAATAAAAGGTGTTTGAAGCCTGGCCACTGACTGTGGATACTACAAAGTTGTGCTCTCTCCCCTTAGTACTATGATTGCTTTGGTTCCCAACCTTGACAAAATTGACAGCACGATATTTTGGACACTGTTTGTGAGCAATTTTATAAACATGATTTAGCTTCAGATTTTTAACTCTGTCTTTAATATTCAACATATCCAACTGCTGTAATTCATTCTGTCCTACATGCTCTCTTGGATCCAGGTCTAGGATGAATCTTACAATTTTGTTCTGGGTGATTTGCAGTCTATCTTTCAGTTTTTTTTGTCAAGGCAGAGTACCATGAAGAGCAAGTGTAATCCATATGACACTGTATAAGGGCTAGACATAGGGTACTGCGAGCCTCAGTAGGTAGAGACTGTGATTGTCTATAGAGGAACTTTTTTCTGGCATTCGCTTTCTTTACTACACTGTTCCTTATCAATTCTCCTGACATGCATGGGTCGAAGGGGATTCCCAGATATTTTACTGATGAAATCAAATTGATGGGCTCCTCGTGGACGTTAAAATTATTTACGCTTCTCACTTTTTGTTTTGTGCCAAAGAGAATGGCTTCAGTTTTCCCTAGGTGCAATGATAGTTTTTTTTTTACTAACCATTTGCTGCAGGACTCCAGTTGCAGTGTTAATACATTAGCTATATCTTGTGGGTCTTTACCTGACAAGAACAGAGCACTGTCATCTTCATACAGTAGGAGTTTGCACTTGACACTCATAGGCATGAAATGACACAGCATAAGAATAATAAGGGACCCAGAATGCTACTTCGGGGAACTCGAAACGCTATCGGTTCTGTTTCCGTTTTGTTGATTTTAACAGTTTGTCTGCTGTTGCTAAGGTAGGACTTAAACCAGTGTGCAGAACTTATACCAATAGCTTGAAGTTTCTTACATAATATATTGTGGTTGACAGTATTGAAGGCCTTTTGCAGGTCTAGGTTTACTGTACCTGTGAGGTTCCCCATTGACATTTCAGTTCTCAGGTAATCCATCAGATTAATTAGGGAGGTGTCGGTTGAGTAAGATGTTGTGAAGCCCGATTGTTAGCTACGGAGAATGTTGTTGTCATTAAGGTACTTAGCTACTTGACAGTACACCGCCCTCTCTAGAATTTTGGATATTATACTGAGTATACTAACAGGCCTATAGTTGCTTACATCAGACCTACTATTTTTCTTGAAGATAGGAGTAACTCTGGCCTCCTTGAACCCCTCTGGTACGGTATTAGTGTTGATTGACAGATTTATGATGTGAGTAATAGGGATTGACAGTTCAGAAGCACCATCTTTTAGGAACTTGTACGGGATGTTATCCAGGCCAGTGCATGACCAGAGAGTTTTAATCAACGGTTTTATCTGTCCAAATCACTCTCAATTCTATTTATTGGGGGTTGTGTCGTGTTGTTGACTCGTGACCTGGTCTGCTGTCTCAGCCATTTTGAAAAGCACTGAGGGAAGTAAACGCCACGTACAACGTGACTTTTCTTGAGTTTTATAGGTAGATTTGGCGTTTTCTGCTATGATTCTCTCACTGTACACCGGTCAGCTGAATATAGGTCAACTACTAAACTCTGGCTGTTCAGCCATTCACTCGTTTTCCACGACTGGTCGTCAGTGTCGAGAGTAGTCTCTCTTATGCGTTTGCATTGGCCACACTAGTCTTACTGATGGATATCTTACGGAGAGGCGCGTTGCTGCTGTCAACGTTGTGTTTGCTCTGCTGCTCTCTCTTTACCTTGCCTTGTTGGTGATGGAGCCTCATTTCATTTTGACTGTGTCATTGACTTTTTCACAAGAACTGACTTTGTCCAGAAACTCATGATGATGATAATAATAGCACTTTTCTCAGCCCTTTGTACCTCAATCTCTTACTATGCTTTTCCCTTTCAGTATCCCCTGCCTTGCTGTTTTCTGTAGCTTTGTAATCGTCCAATTGTCCTTTTGCCGCCCTATACTTTCGTTTTCTTCCCTGCCCTGCGGTGCTGTATAGCCGTTGTGGTTTAGCATTTTTTTATTTGATTATAATAATAAAAATTTAGAGGCTAATATTGTTTCAGTGTGGTCGTGATGAAGTGTAGCTTGAGCCGTGTTGATTACAGCGTTGAAGAATTTAAAGCATTAAAAAATGTCAATAAATTTTCATTTTGAATAATTGTATGAAAATGTTATATTTTGTTTGGTGTCAAAGTTATTTTCAATATTTTTGGTTTGTGGAAAGTATTGTGAGTGTGTAAATCTGGAAAGTTTGAGTGTTGTCATTGTAAGTTGTGGAAATGTTGCAGTAGTTTTTAATGTATGTAAAAGGTAAATGAGGTACATACAGTGGAACCTTTAGTTTGGAGTGCATCCTCGTACGAGTCTTTACAGTTACGTGCAGTTGGTCGGTAGATTTTTTGTCTGTGGATGTGAGGGATATTTTGTGATGTGAGTGGGTGTCAAAGGAGGTTGTTTGTTTGTCTGATTTTGGTATTGAAAGTTTGGTAACGTAACGTACGATTGAAAAACGTCCGTTGGCGTATGCCCGAAATGGAAGAAAATGGAGCATAATTAAGGGAGTTGGCTTGTCAGTCATTAGCCTCTTGTTACCTCGAGTTTACCCGGAGAGAGTTGTGTGGGTCAACGCCCCTGCGGCCCGGTGTGTGACCAGGCCTCCCGGTGGATCCGAGCCTGACGAACCAGGCCATTACCGGTGGTTGCACGCAATCCAGCGTACGAGCCACAGCCCGGCCGGTCAGGTACCGATTTTAGGTGCTTGTCCAGTGCCTGCTTGTAGACAGCCAGGGGTTTATTTGTAATCCCTCTCATGTATGCTGGGAGGCAGTTGAAAAGTCTTGGGCCCCTGACACTTTTTGTATTGTGTCTTAATGTACTAGTGACACCCCTGCTTTTCATTGGGGGGATGTCGCATCGTCTGCCGAGTCTTTCGCTTTCGTCGCGAGTGATTTTCACGTGTAAGTTTGGTACTGGTCCCTCTAGGATTTTGCAGGCGTATATAACGATGCATCTCTCCCGCCTGTGTTCCAGGGAATACACACGTTCAGGAACTTGAAGCACTCCCAGTAATTGAGGCGTTTTATCTCTGTTATGTGTGCCGTGGAGGATCTGTTTACGTTTTGTAGGTCAGCAATTTGACCCACCTTGAAAGCACCGGTGCTGTTTGTTAGTGTGCAGCAATATTCCTGCCTAGATAGGACAAGTGATGTGAAGAGTGTCATCGTGGGCTTGGCATCTCTAGTTTTGAAGGTTGTCATTATCCATCGTGTCATTTTTGTAGCAGATGCGATTGATACAGCGTTACGGTCCTCGAAGGCGAGATCGTCCGACACGATCACTCCCGGGTCTTTGACGTTGGTTTTTCACTCTATTTTGTGGAAGGAATTTGTTTTGTACTCTGATGTACTTTTAATTTCCTCCTGTTTAACAAATTGGAGTAATTGAAAAATGTCATCATTGAACTTGATATTGTTTTTTGCAGCCCACTGAAAGGTTTGGTCGATGTCCGCCTGGAGTCTTGCAGTGTATGCAAAGGAAGACACTGTCGTGCAGATTTAGGTGTCATGTGCAAAGGAAGACATGGTGCTGTGGCTTACATCCCTGTCTATGTCAGATACGACAACGGGAGCGAGTACTGTGGCTTGCGGAACAGTGCTTTTTGCCGTTACTGCCTCAACTCTACTCCGTTGACTAGTATTCTCTGTGTTATGTCTGTAGATCCATCTACGCACTTTTCGCGTTATTCCTTTTGCACGCATTTTGTGCAGTACATATTACGCCACGGTCACGCTCGTCGAAGGCTTTTGCAAAGTCTGCATATATTACATGTGCAATATTTTTGTCTTGTAGTAAATTTAGGAGCTTGTTGTAGTGAACCAGTAGCTGAGACAGACAGGAGCAAACTGCTTCTGTAAACCCACGTTGCCCTGGGTTTTGTAAGTGATGGGTGGCGATGTTGCTTTTTAGGACCCTTTGAAAGATTTGTATGATATGGGATGTTAGTGGTATGGGTTTATAGTTGTTTGCTGCCCCCTTTGTGGAGTGGGGCTATGTCTGTTGTTTTTAGTAACTGTGGGATGACCCCCGTGTCCATGCTCCCTCTCCATAGGGTGGTAAAATCTCACGACGGGTGCTTCTTGCAGTTGTCGACGAAGATGGAGTTGCACGAGTTTGGCCCTGGAGCAGAGTACATGGGCATGTCGTTTATTGCCTGCTTGAAGTCATTTGGCATTAGGATAATTTCAAATAGATAGGTTTGTGTTAAGCCAATTTTTTGGCTCATAAAAAATCATTTTGATCTTGGACTCTGAGTCTGGTTATTGGCTCGCTAAAAAGTGACTAGTCATATTGGGACTCGAGTAGCCGAGTCATTTCATCGCTGTCGTCTGTGTAGGACTGGTCTCGGTTAAGTATGGGCCCAGTAATGGACGTTGCTGTCGACTTTGATTTGGCATAAGGAAAGAGATAGTTTGGGTTTCTTTCGATTTCACGGACGTCTTTTAGTTGTCGCTGTGATTCCTGACTCGTATAAGATTTGTTTTGCTTAAGTTGGACGTTTGCTATTTGTCTGACAAGTGACTCCCAACGCATTTCAGATACATTGGCCTCTCTTAGCCGTTACGTTATTCTTTTTTGTCGCCTGCAAAGGGAGTGCCTGTCTCTCTGTATTTTACAGGTACTCCTCCTTTTTGTTAAAGGAATAAGCGTCGAGCATACATGGAGTGGCTCCTAGTTAATCTGTCGTAGGCATAAGTTTGGGTCTGTGTTGCTTAGCTTATTTTACCAGCTTATATTGTTTAGGACTTGATTTATTTTAGTCCCAGTTTATGTTGTTGTTATTGAAGTTGAATTTGGTGAAGGCTCCCTCGTGACTAATGTCATTTTGTCGGTCTGGGGCTCGATTGTATTGCGATGCGAGTATATTGTTTTTGATACGTTGACATTTTGTATCAGATGATAATTTTTAGTGAAGATGAGGTTTAATGTATTGTCCAGAGATTTAAGAGGTCGTGTGTGTGTGAGTTGTTGTCAGAGGTTCCTCTTGTTGTTATCACTGCAACAACATTATTTGCTATATTGCTCTATTTTAGGTGCCTCAAGTTGAAATCCCGCAGGAAGAAGAAGTTTGGGGCCGGAGGTGGCAAAATTTGCAGATAGTGGTCAAATTCAGACAGCTAGCTGTTTTTGGAATTGCTGGGACGTTGCATCTGGAGGCTTGTAGGCTACCACAATGACTAGTTTTGTTTTTTGATATTTACTGTTAAAAGTTACACTACTACATCATTTGAGGCATTAAGCAGTTGTGTGCAACCATGTGACTGTGCAATATACAGGCGAATTCCCCCCTCTTTCCCCCCCCACATACCTTTTGCCTGTTGACTCTGTTAAATCTGTATAGGTTGTAAACTGGGATCCATATTTTGTTGTCGAAGTGGTCCTTTATGTGGGTCTCTGTCTGTGAAAGGTACGAACATTGCAGTCCACGGAGGAAAGGTATTTTGTTTTTATTGTATGTTTGTTTGCAAAGAAGATTGTCATTGGACTGGTGGTATTGGTGTTACTGGGGGGGGGGGGATTTTTTTTTCTGGCACTAATATCTGTAACTGTTGGTTTGGAGTGGAGGCCATCGACTGTGGTTCTATTTGAGAAATGACTGGATTTGGCAGACGATTTCTGCCATTTCCTGCCAATTTTTTTTCTTTCCTGGCACTAAAAATCTGTCCCTCTTGAGTGGTTGTGGGTACCCATGTTTTTGCATGGCCTGGATGTTTTGTATGTATGTATGTATGTTTTTGTCCCATTTAGATTTTGTGGCTGGTAGTTTGAGTTATAGCATAGTCTTTCCTGTACTGAAGAGGTACATGTTTTGTGGTGAAAAATGTTGGAGGAAGAGTTTGAATTTTCCCGTCGTCACACGGGCACGGCATTTTGTAGGGCGGTCACAGTTGCACGTCGCATCTGTTTTTGCAGATTTGACACGCCTGTGGATACCAAGTGCAGAGGCTCAGTTTCCGTTTGTGTTGGGTTTCTGCGAGTGTATTCTCTGTCGGTGCATGCTTTGCTGTCTCATTGATATCATCACTAGTACTAACAATAGAGCTGTCAAGAGTTGTTTGTGGTTATATATCCTTACTATTGCTAGTGGAGTCCCCTTGTTTACTATCTTATGTGGTATTAGTAATATTGGTTTTATCTTGTACTTGAGTACATTTGTTTCCCCAGTAGAGCTGCTGTCTGTGTCGAGGTCATTAATGTGCAGTCTCTCGTACGTACATTTACCGACTATCTGGACATCACGTCCGGCCTCACATCTTCCGAGTACCCGACCAGCAGCAAGGGCGATACCATCGTATCCAGAGTTTTTGTTTTGCTGTCTGTTATAGAATGCTTGTAGTTTTTCTATGAAGGCTGCTTTGATGTTGTCCTGTTTTAATACCAATGTGATTTTAATCCACAGATTGATGTCATTTGGGCATAACCAAAAACACGTTGGTAATTTAATACAGTGGACCCCCGCATAACGATATTATTTCAATCCAGAAGTCTGTTTGGGTGCCGTTATAGACCGAATTTGTTCCCATAAGAAATATTGTGAATTAGATTAGTCCATTTCAGACCCCTAAAAATACACCTACAAAAGCACTAAGAAAAATAAACTTAGATAATTAGTCGAGTTGGGAGGCGATCGTTATCCGGGGGTCCACCGTACTGCTTGTAGATAGTTGTTGGATATCTGCACAAGGTGTGTGACAACAATTTTAGGTTGATAATGTGATTTGAATGTTTGATTTAGTATAACTGTAATAGTAACCCTTTGGATATTGTAGTAATAATATCCTTAAATTGAAGATTTGGCCAATTGTATTTACATTTCAAACCGTACTTGTATATTAGGGCAGCTTATCGGTGTATGTTTGTGCTTTACATGTATTATTTATTTTTGATAAGGGTGTCTAAAACCCCGTGTGTTTACAGTCTGCTTTATTGTCCAAGGAATCCGTGCGAAAGCGGTCGAGGGTTCGGAAGCAGTCGGATCTGACGAGCGTGGTCGTCGGTGGTTTGGGGGAAGACACGAAGGAACTAGTGGAAATTATTTAAGCGAGTAATATGCGATTAGATCGATACGAAAGTATAAGTTGCGTGTTGAAGAACCGGAGTTTGGCGGCAGCTGCTACGACGACGGAGGGTCGAGACCCTCATTTACAGTCCAAAGAATTATCGATTGCTGTATCTAGCTTTCCTAGCTTTTTTCTGTCTCCACCACAAGAAATGCTATATTATCAATATACTTTATGTGTGAAATTGTTGGAGGAAATATGCTTGTTGTGGAGTAATATTGGCTTTTCATTGTGTATATTGCGACCTCTGGTAACTAGAGGTTTTATGAATTTGATTGTATACATTTGGTATTTGAAGAATGGAGAAAAAAGTCTGTTGACTCAGTATGATTATATTACTGGTTAGTTGCTACTACAATAACAGTGTATTGTCCTATTGATTGGTATCACTATAGTTGTATATTTTGGTATGGTTTTTATGATTGTATTGTATTGTCGTTTTTTGGGTCTTAAAGATATATTAAAGAAATTTTATATGATTTTCTTTTTGATGATGGTGAAAAGTCATTTGAAATTGAGGTTAAAGTGGCAGAAATGTTTGATTGGTGGGTGATGTTTGTTTGGGAATAAACAAATTTAGTTATTGTCGAGTGTCCGTACGGTTGGCAGTGCACTCGAATGTCGACACATTGGGAAGTTGTCGAAGACGGCAGTAGGAAAAGTGGGCGTAGACACGACGAGGTCGGGGTGGCAGACGTTGCGTATAAGAGAGTGCGCGATTTCCGCCACGCGATGGCAGTCTAGTCACGTAACTGAACGGGAATGTAATTGTGTTGTTGCTTTCCTCGATGTCCCTGTCCACCGCTCAGATACAGGTTTTTCCTTTTTCGTGTAGTGCAGACCTCTGCACAGTGGCATGTACATTCACAACTTTTCATATCATGTCAAGAAAAGTTTTGTTATCTACGTCTTTCTCTGTGCCCTCTGCATGTGTGATACTCAGTTTGTTGCAGCTGAAATTTGTAGTCTTTATAATTTTTTTTTTAGCCACCCTTCTCATTTCAATGACTCTGCTCTCTGACGTGCTAAACGTAATTGTTTATCTCCCAAATCGATAGTCGTGGGAACTCTCGTGTCGTCTACCTTCCTTACATTTCAGGTCTTTCAAATAATCTCAACAATTGTCTCCGTCCCTTAGACACGAAGCTTACTTTCCATCAGATCGACAAAGAAACACTGCGCGTACTAATCTCACCGATACGTTTTCTCCGCATACGGACGTTCGCGGCGTCTACTGTATTTGTCGGTCCTCTCGAATACTTTGGGGAAACTGGTCGATGTGTTTCTGACAGAATTGTGGAGCACAAAAATAGTTTTAGGCTTGCCCACACTACTAATGCTCTTTTGTGTCTCGTCAGAGATGACAGCCATGCTATCGATTGGTCTTGTGCTAAAACTGTCTTACCTACTTGCAAATTTAATTAACAGTTGTTGTGTTGTTGAATTATCCTAATAAAAAAGTTGTATGAATTTGAGTTGTGGGTTTGTGTAGATGCATTCCTCTTTCACCACATTGGAAAAATGATGCAAACTTGACAAGATGTGCGACTTGATCTGATTACTCCTTTTTCTTTTTCTCCCTCTTACCCTTTTGTCTTTGGATTTTTGTTTTGTCTTGTGGGTTGTCTTTGTTTGTTTTTTCTTTTGTTTCTATTAGTTATTTATTGATTTCATTACCTTCCCTCTCCCTCCTTACCTGTGTGTTGTTGGTCTGCTTGTGTGGGCACCTAGGTCCCTTGCAGTGCTTGACCTTTTTTTTTTATTCGATTGGCTTCTACTCCTCGTCCTCCTCCTTGTATTCCTTAATTTCACACTACCCCTACCTCTTGCTGCCTATATATACCTGTCATTCTCCACTTATCATTAGTGTGATTTTGTAAATGGTCCAAGTTAGAGTGAAACATTGTAGTAAGCTGGTATCTGTTATGTGCGGGTTATTTTGTAACAGTCTAGCGCACGAGCGGTGGAGTGAATCAAGTAACGATCGTGTCTCATTTACGTGTCAAGTAAGCGTAAAGGACAGTACCGAGAAGAACGAGAGGATCAATTACGTACACGGAGTTAAAGCTGGAGGAAATAACGGATAAATAAAGTAGGTGGAGGACGAAGAAAGATTTGGTTAGGGTGTCATTAAGAGTGTAGGAATTATAAGTCGAATTGTGTGATTTGTTGTGGTCATTAGAGTTTTTGTGTACGCGTGTAGGGGTGGGTGGTGCGGCGGTCCCAGGAAGGTCAATACGAAAAGTGGTCGTTATCGTCGTACGTAGCGTTTTGACGTTATTGATTTAGTCCTATTAGATGAATTATTGTAGATAAATAAAGTGTAGAGTTGAAAGTAGGCAAATTGTCAAAGTAATTTGTTGTGCATGGAATTTCATTTGAATGAATTAATGAATTGCATTTCAATGAATAGAAATGAGGAAAAATGAGTGAGCAGCCATTTTTTTTATGAAACAATTAGTATCATTTGTTGTAAAAGTTAATATTTTTATTATGTAAAGTTTGGAAAGTTGATTGATTAAATTTATTGTTGTTGGACTGAATTATGTGTAAAGATTCAACTTTGAATTTGTGTCAGTTTGTTTTAATGAGGCATGTTTGTGTTTTGTTAAAATTGTTATGTACTGAGAATTTGTAATATTGGATATTACAGGCAAGGTGTGTTACAAAGTTGTAGTATTTTACATTGTAATATGTGGTTAAGAATTTGCAAAGAGGCGTATTATTTACAAAGGAGGACTCGGGTCGCGATAACCGGGTCTGTACCAGAGTCCACAGTACCACAGAGCTAGACCTGCGATAAGTACGTGTGCTTAGCCAGTGCGTTTTGTTGTCCACTGTATGTGGCAGGATTTGATGAAGTAATTTTGCAAAGGAGCTTGGTATTTGGGGTTATGGGTAAACATTTGTTAGGTTGTGTTAAGTGCACATACATACTTACTGTGGGTCTAGGTCAGTTGTAATGTAGTGTGGAGTCTGTCACAGTTTGTTAGCACCACTTTTTTCGTCCTTTGGATGTACAGACAACGTTTGTAAGATTTGCTCGAGAAATTTGGACGATCTAGTCGAATTGACGTCGTTCACTTGGAAGGTGACGTAAGGCTACATAATTTGTCGATGATATTTGTATATAAACAAACATGGTATTTTGTGCAAGTGTGAATAGTAAGAATTGAAATTGTTGCGTAAATATTTTGTAATGTTGCAAGTAAATGTCACGCGTCATTTTGATTTGAATACGTTGAAAATAATGGGCGGGCACGTATGTACTTTTGATGCAAGACAAAGAATTTGCAATGTGGACTTTGTGCAAGAGAGGTATAAAATATCGACAATATGAAAGTTAAGACACACGTGCAACATCTGGATATCTTTATTGTAGACGTTTCGCCATCCAGTGGCTTTATCAATACAGATTCTAGGACATAATAGGAAGACAGTAGAAGTATATACAAAAGATGAGGTAATCAGTCCCTCGGCCTTGGAGTTAGTGTTGACAGCATCATGGTGGAGGAGAATCTGGAGCAAAGGCAAGAAGAGTGGTGGTTATATAGGCGTTAGTGGATAGGGACGGGCAGCAGAAGAGGGCATAGACACTGGTAGGCGGGATTCCCCAGTGGAAGTAGGTCCTTCCCAAAGAGATGGGTTAGTTGCAGCAAGATTTCATGATGCTGTGAACAGTTACTCCAAGGCTGAGGGACTGATTACCTCATCTTTTTTATATAGTTGTACTGTCTTCCTATTATGTCCTAGAATCTGTATTGATAAAGCCACTGGATGGCGGAATGTCTACAATAAAGATATCCAGATATTGCACGTGTATCTTAACTTTCATAATGTGGACTTTATTCCTTTTTGTCTTGTTGAGTCTTTGATTAGGCAAATTTATTGTGAATCATTTGGTAAAAATAGTTTGGGACCCTGGATGCATTGTGTTGATTTTACACTTGCTCCCATATCACTTTCAGTAGTATGTTGTTACGGCAGATTTTGGACAGCGACTTTGAGTAGATATTTTCGATATAGTAGTATTTTGTTGTCTGTAGTTGTAGGCATTCCCAGTAATTTACAGGCTGAATGTGAGCTATGTTGCAATTGTGATATTTCTCCTGCTCTGAATTGGGCAATCAGCAATATTTGCATCGTCTCGAAAGTTGCCAATAGAGCGGAACGTCTACTTGCGAGCGCGTCCACGTCCGAGTTTTTCCAAATACGAGCAGTCGACGGGTCGATTTTTTACTCGGATACGCGAGCAAAATTTCCAGAAGCGAGCAGATCCGAAGGCAGGTTCCTCGACGCTGGGGAGGGGCCGTTGCTCTCGATGTCGGGAATTGAACGTCAGTCGTTTGTCGGAGTACGTCATTGAAAGTTGGGCAACGTGCGACAGAAAGACGCTCGTTAACGTAAACCAAAAATGAAAGAAATGCGAGCATAAATAATGGAGTTGACCTGTCAGCAATTAGCCACCCCTTAATGGTAATTTTGGATGGATTTTATGGTTGCATTCTCGTTGTTTTGGTCTGATTTGATAGAATGGAAGATATATTACAGAAGTGGATATGACATTGATTTCTCTCATGACGATAAGTACTACATAACTTGAAATTGAGCTGAACGTAGGAGAGATGGTCCAGTGTTTTTCTGTTTCAGAGTAAACAAATGTATTTGTGAATGGGTTGACATATTTATACAATTATTGTAATAAGGAATAACAGTAAATCTTAAATTTTTTTTGTGGATAAAAATTACAAATAATTTATATAATAATAATAATAATAATAATAATAATAATAATAATAATAATAATAATAATAATAATAATATGAATAATAGCAATACATATAATAATAATATAATATGCATAGTAATATTTTTATTATTTATTTTTTTGTTTTGAACAAGTGGGCTGTCTCCCACTGAGGCAGGGTGACCGAAAAAGAAAGAAAATGCACAAAAAGAAAATACTTTGATCATCATTCAACAATTTCACCTCACACATAATCACTGTTTTTGCAGAGGTGCTCAGAACACAATAGTTTAGAAGCATATATGTACAAAGATACACAACATATCCCTGGAAACTGCCAGTATCCCGAAACCCCTCCTGTAGAGTGCAGGCATTGTACTTGCCATTTCCAGGACTCGAGTATGGCTATATAAAAATAACTGGTTTCCCTGAATCCCTTCACTAAATATTACCCTGCTTGTACTGGAAGAGAACGTCAGGTCCCAAATACCATTTGTCTGCATTCGCTCGTATTGAACACGCTCATGCACGCCTGCTAGAAGTCCAAGCCCCTTGCCCACAAAACCTGCATTACCCCTTTCTTTGAACCTTTTCGAGGATGACCCCTAGGCCGCCTTTCTTCTCTTACAGATTGAAATGCTCTCCATGTCATTGTACTTTGATCCATTGTTTGTAAATGACTGAACCATGTCAACAAGCCCTGTGACTAATACTCTCATTAACTGCACACCTTCTCCTAATTTGCACACTCGTAATTTTATGCATAATATTTACACCACAGATTGGCCTTAGATAGGACATGTCCAGTTCCTCCAACTGCCTCCTTGGTGCTGTATTCACTACCCAAGCTTCACACCCATATAAGAGTGTTTGTAGTACTGTACTTTGATACATTCCCTTCTTTGCCTCCATACATAACGTTTTTTGACTCAACATGTAAGTCAATGCACCATTCATTTTTTGTCCCTCATGAATTGTACGATTAACCTCGTCCTTTATAAATCCACGTGCCGAGATGTCAACTCCCAAGTATATCTGAAAACTTTGATTTCTTCCATATTCCTCCTCCCCAATTTGATATCCAGATTTTTGTTATTGAAATCATTTGATATCCTCATCACCTTAGTCTTTTGTTTGTTCACTTTGCAATATTTCTTTAGACTCTCCCCTAAGCACAGTATCATCAGCAAAAAGTAGATGTATCAATTCCCATTTTGTATTTGATTTCCCATAATTGAATCCCACGCTTGTCCTCAGCACCATAGCACTTAGTTGTTTTACAACCCCATCTATAAATATATTAAACAATCAGGGTGACATTACACATCCCTGTCTAAGACCTAGTATTACTGGGAAGTCGTCTCTGTCTATTCTACACACCCTAACCTGAGCCTGTCTATCCTCATAAAGACTCTTTAGAGCACTCAGTAACTTACCATCTATTACATATACTACTACTTTCAACATGTGCCACATTGCTACCCTATCCACTCTATCATATGCCTTTTCTAAATTCATAAATGCAATAAAAACTTGCCTACCTTTATGTCAATACTGTTCACATATATGTTTGAATGTAAACACTTGATGTACACATGCCCTACCCACTGTGAAACCTGCTTATTCATCTGCAATTCTACATTCTGTCTTATCTGTAATTATTTCAATTATGGACCTACTGTATACTTTTTGTGGTATAATCAGTAAATTTTTTGCTCTATAATTTTTACAATCTCTTTTGTCCGCCTTGCCTTTGTGTAAAGGGACTATATTACGTGGTGTTGGGTAATCCCTAGGTACCTTCCCTTCTTTTGTACGTTTATTAAAGAAAAGTACTAACCAATTGAACAGTATGTGTCCCCTTGGTTTTAACATTTTTGTTATGATTCCATCAGTTGCAGGTGCTTTAGCCCCTTTGATTGTACGTAATGTCTCACGTACCTCCCCCACCGTTACACACTGCTCTTGTTCACTTGTAAAAGATGGTATCCTACCTTCCTGGCCAGTGCATGAAATTACTGTGTCCCTTTCTTCCTTAACATTTAAAAGTTGCTCAAAATATTCTTGCCATCTACCTAATACCTCCCTGTCCCCATCTACTAACTCCCGTACTCTGTTTTAACTGACAAGTCCATACGTTCCTAGGGTTTTTTGAGTTATTTAACTCCAAAAATTGTTTTTATTTTTTTCATTAAAATTTCTTGACAGTTCCTCTCCCATTCTATCATCTGGTGTCCTTTTGCACTCTCTCACCACTGTCTTGACCTTTGTTTTAATCTCCATATACTCTGCTCTTCTTATAACACTTATGCTTTGTAAAAATCTGTGATAAGCTAACTTTTTCTCTTTTATCACAATCTTTACTTGATCATTTCACTAGTTAATCTTGTTTCCTTCTGCCCCCACTCTCCTATAACATCAAACTTGTGCCCCACATTCTGTTAATGCATTTGTAAAACTTATTCAATGCTCTTGAACCCCCCTAATACTTATCTCTGCACTAGGCCACCTTTCTGCCAATAGTCGCTTATATCTCACCCGAACTTGCTCCTCCCTTAGTTTATACACTTTAACTTGCCTCGTAATTATTGCCACCTTCCTCTTGTTCCATCTACTTATTACTCTAACTGTAGCTATAACTAAATAATGATGTGATATAGTATCAAGTGCCTGTCTATAAACATGTACGTCCCGGAGCCTACACATGAACCTTTTATCCACCAATACATAATGTAACAAAGTAATTTCATTACGTGTTACATTATATCTTGTTTATTTATTTATAGTCTTTTTCATAAAATATGTATTACTTATTACCAAATCTCTTTGTACACATAGTTCAATTAAAGGGTCCCCATTTACATTTACCCCTGGCACCCTAAATTTACCTACTAATCCATGCACAATATTTGTAACCACTTTAGCATTAAAATCTCTAATGACAAGTAGTCTCACACTTTGTTCAAAACTCTCTATGCATTCAGTCAACATTTCCCCAAAATGTATTTGTTTGTGTCCTGTACACTTTTCTCTTGTGCAGGTGCATATATGCTTAGTATAATGCACTTTTCACATTGAACTTTTATTTTACTCCACATAATCCTTGAATGAATATATTTATAGTCTTTGTTTTCCTGCCATATCTTATCTTTCAACATTATTGCTACTCTTTCTTTAGCTCTAACTGTATTTGAAACCCCTGATCTAATGCCACTTATTCCTCTTGAATGAGACTCGCCCACTTGAGCTTTGTTTCAATTAAAGGCAGGACATGCATCATTTTGTCATTCATAACATGCACAATTTTCTCTTTGCCATCTTTTGCACAATATCCATGCACATTTTGACTTGGCACTTTGACAAATATTTGTTGTTTATTAGCACACTTGGTGATTACCACCTAAGGCAGGGTGGCCCGAAAGAGAAATGATCTGAGCATCATTCACTCTGTCAATGTCTTGACAGAAGGGTGCTTTGCACTACATTTTTTAAACTGCCAAATTTACACACCTCCTTCAGAGTGGAGGCACTGTACTTGCCATCTCTAGAACTCTTTTCCAGCTTGCCGGTTTCCCTGAATCCCTCGATAAATGTTAGTTTGGTCACACTCCAACAGCACACGAGATATTAAAAACCATTTGTCTCCATTCACTCGTATCAAACACGTTCACGCATGCCTCGTGGAAGTCCAAGCCCCTCGCACACAAAACCTCGTTAACCCCATCTCTTCCTCCCGCCAACCTTTCCTAGGCTGACCCTTAACCCGTTTTCCTTGCACTACAGGCTGATACACTCTTGAAGTAATTCTGTTTTGGTCCATTCTGTCTACATGTCTGAACCACCTCAAGAATGCTTCCTCAACCCTCTGGACAACAGTTTTGGCAATCCCACACCTTTTCCTAAGTTTCAGACTGCGAATTGTATGCATTATATTCACATCACACATTGCTCTCAGACATTACATCTACAATGCTTCCAGCCTTCTCCTTGCTGCAACATTCATCACACATGCTTCACAACCGTATAAGAGCATTGGTAAAAGTATACTGTCATGCATTTCCTTCTTTGCCTCCAAGGACAAAGTTCTTTGTCTCCACAGACTCCTAAGTGCACCACTCACCCTTTTCCCCTAATAAAGTTTATGATTCACCTCATTTTTCCTAGAAGCATCTGTTGACACGTCCACTCCCAAATACGTACGTATCTGAATACCTTCACCTCCTCCATACTCTCTCCCTCTAATGTGATATCCAATTTTTCATTATCTAATCTTTTTATCCTTATAACCTTAGTCTTTCCTGTATTCAAATTTAATTGTCTTGTTTTATATACCCTACCAAATTCATGCACCAACCTCTTCAACTTGTCTTCAAAATCTCCCAAGAGCACAGTGTCATCAGCAAAGAGCAACTGTGACAACTGCCACGTTATGTGTGATTGTTTATCTTTTAACTCCACGCCTCTTGCCAAGACCCTCGCATTTACTTGTTTTACAACCCCATCTATAAATATATTAAACAACCACGGTGACATAACACATCCTTGTCTAAGGCCTATTTTTACTGGGAAATAATTTCCCTCTTTCCTGCATACTCTAACTTGAGCCTCACTATTCTCGTAAAAACTCTTGACTGCTTTCAGTAACCTACCTCCTACACCATACACCTGCAACATGTGTCACATTGCCTCCCTGTCCACCCTGTCATATGCCTTTTCCAAATCCATAAATGCCACAAAGACCTCTTTAGCCTTATCTAAATACTGTTCACTTATATGTTTCAGTGTAAACACCTGGTCCACACATGCCTTACCTTTCCTAAAGCCTCCTTGTTCATCTGCTATCCTATTCTCCGTCTTACTCTTAATTCTTTCAATAATAACTCTACCGTACACTTTACCAGGTATATTCAACAAACTTATCACCTTATAATTTTTGCACTTTCTTTTGTCCCCTTTGCCTTTATGCAAAGGAACTATACATGCTTTCTGCCAATCCTTTGGTACCTTACCCTCTTCCATACATTTATTAAATAATTGCACTAACCACTCCAAAACTATATTCCTACCTGCTTTTAACATTTCTATCTTGATCCCATCAATCCTGGCTACCTTACCCCTTTTCATTTTACCTACTGCCTCATGAACTTCCCCCACACTCACAACTGGCTCTTCCTCACTCTTACAAGATGTTATTCCTCCTTGCCCTGTACATGAAATCACAGCTTCCCTATCTTCATCAACATTTAACAATTCTTCTTTGAAATATTCCCTCCATCTTCCTAATACCTCTGATTTGCCATTTGATAACTCTCCTCTCCTATTTTTAACTGACAAATCCGTGGTGTAGGAGGTAGGTTACTGAAAGTAGTGAAGAGTTTTTATGAGGATAGTGAGGCTCAAGTTAGAGTATGTAGGAAAGAGGGAAATTATTTCCCAGTAAAAGTAGGCCTTAGACAAGGATGTGTGATGTCACCGTGGTTGTTTAATATATTTACAGATGGGGTTGTAAGAGAAGTAAATGCGAGGGTCTTGGCAAGAGGCGTGGAGTTAAAAGATAAAGAATCACACATAAAGTGGGAGTTGTCACAGTTGCTCTTTGCTGATGACACTGTGCTGTTGGGAGATTTTGAAGAGAAGTTGCAGAGATTGGTGGATGAATTTGGTAGGGTATGCAAAAGAAGAAAATTAAAGGTGAATACACGAAAGAGTAAGGTTATGAGGATAACAAAAAGATTAGGTGATGAAAGATTTGATATCAGATTGGAGGGAGAGAGTATGGAGGAGGTGAATGTATTCAGATATTTGGGAGTGGACGTGTCACCGGATGGGTCTATGAAAGATGAGGTGAATCATAGAATTGATGAGGGGAAAAGGGTGAGTGGTTCAATTAGGAGTCTGTGGAGACAAAGAACGTTGTCCTTGGAGGCAAAGAGGGGAATTTATGAGAGTATAGTTTTACCAACGCTCTTATGTGGGTGTGAAGCATGGGTGATGAATGTTGCAGCGAGGAGAAGGCTGGAGGCAGTGGAGATGTCATGTCTGAGGGCAATATGTGGTGTGAATATAATGTAGAGAATTCGTAGTTTGGAAATTAGGAGGAGGTGTGGGATTATCAAAACTGTTGTCCAGAGGACTGAGGAAGGGTTGTTGAGGTGGTTTGGACATGTAGGGAGAATGGAGCGAAACAGTATGACTTCAAGAGTGTATCAGTCTGTAGTGGAAGGAAGGCGGGGTAGGGGTTGGCCTAGGAAAGGTTGGAGGGAGGGGGTAAAACAGGTTTTGTGTGGCAGGGGCTTAGACTTATAGCAGGCATGCGTGAGCGTGTTTGATAGGAGTGAATGGCTACAATTGGTTTTTAATACTTGATGTGCTGTTGGAGTGTGAACAAAGTGACATTTATGAAGGGGTTCACGGAAACTGTCAGGTTGGACTTGAGTCCTGGAGATGGGAAGTACAGTGCCTGCACTCTGAAGGAGGGGTGTTAATGTTGCAGTTTAAAAACTGTAGTGTAAAGCACCCTTCTGGCAAGACAGTGATGGAGTGAATGATGGTGAAAGTTTTTCTTTTTTGGGCCACCCTGCCTTGGTGGGAATTGGCCAGTGTGTAATATAAAAAATAAATAATAATAAATCCATTTATTTTCTAGGTTTTCTTAATTTGTTAATCTCACTCGCAAACTTTTTTTTATTTTCAACAAAATTTATTGATAACATCTCACACACTCTCTAATTTGCTCTCTTTTTACATTGCTTCACCACTCTCTTAACCTCTCTCTTTTTCTGCATATACTGTTCTCTTCTTGTATCACTTGTACTTTGTAAAAACTTGTCATATGCTAACTTTTTCTCCCTTACTACTCTCTTTACATCATCATTCCAGCAATTGCTCCTCTTTGCTCCCGCATCCACCTTCCTTTAACCACAAACTTGTGCTGAACACTCCAACAATACATTTTTAAACATACCTCATACCTCTTTGACTCCATTGCCTATGCTCTCATTAGCCCATCTATCCTCCAATAGCTGTTTATATGTTACCCTAACTGCCTCCTCTTTTAGTTTATAAATCTTCATCTCTCTCTTTCCTGATGCTTTTATTCTCCTTGTATCCCATCTACCTTTTACTCTCAGTGTAGCTACAACTAGAAAGTGATGTGATATATCTGTGGCCCTTGTATAAACATGTACATCATGAAGTCTACTCAACAGTGTTTTATGTACCAATACATAATCCAAGAAACTACTGTCATTTTTCTGTTCATCATATGTTGTATATTTATTTATTTTGTTTTTCTTAAAATATGTATTACCTATAAACCCCTTTCAATAGAAAGTTCAATGAAAGGGCTACCATTTTCATTTACACCTGGCACCCGAAACTTACCCACCACACCCTATCCCCATATAATTTTTATACTCTCTTTTATCCCCTTTGCCTTTATACAAAGGAAGTGTGCGTAATGTCTAACAATCTTTAGGAACATTACCATATTGCATACATTTATTAAATAATAGCACCAACCATTTGAAAACTATATCCCCACCTGCTTTTAACATTTCTGTCTTTATCCCATCAATCCCGGCTGCTTTACCCATTTTGATTTAACTAGTGCCTCACAAATTTACTCTACACTCACAAGTGAGTCTGCCTAACTCCTACAAGATGTTGTTCCTCTTTGCACTATATATGAAATCATAGTTTCCTTATCTTCATCAACATTGAACAATTTCTCAAAATCTTCCCTCCATCTTCCGAATACCTCTAACTGTGCATTATAATAATTCTCCTCTTCTATTTATAAGTGACAAATCCATTTGTTGTGTAGGCTTTCTGAACTTTTTAATCTTACTTGAAAATTTTTTCTTATTTTCAACAAAATTTATAGGTAACATGTAACGCACTGTCTTATTTGCTCTATTTTTACATTGGTTCACCACTCTATTAATGTGTGTTTTTTTCTCCATATAGTCTTCCCTCCTTACATAACTTGTAATTCATTAAAACTTGTTATATGGTAATTTTTTCTTTCATAGTACTGTCTTTACATTGTCATTACAGCAATTGGTCGTCTTTTCTGGTGCACCCACTTTGTTGTAACCACAAATTTTTCCTTAATACTGCTTTAACATAATATTTGTAAACCTACCCTATACTACTTCTTTGACCCCATTGCTTATGCTCTCATTAGCCCATGTGTCTTACAATAGGTGATTACGTGTTACCCTAAGTGCCTCGTCATTTAATTTATAAATCTTCACCTCTGTGTTCGCTGAAAATTGTATTCTGCTTGTATCCCATCTACGTTTTACTCTCAGCGTAGCTACAAGTAAAAAGTTATGTGATATATCTGTGGCCCCTGTATAAACATGTACATTGTGAAGTCTGCTCAACAGTCTTTTATGTACTAATACATGATCTAAGAAACTACTGTCATTTTGGCGTACAATGTATCTAGTATAGTTATTGATCTTTATTTTCTTAAAATATGTATTACCTATAAGTGAATCTGTTTATATATAAAGTTGAATCAAAGGGCTCCCATTGTCATTTACACCTGACACCTCAAACTTACCTACCACATTAACTAGTTTAGCATTTGGGTCCCTTACCACAATTACTGTGTCACTTGGTTCAAAGGTTCCTATACATTCACTTAACATTTGCTGCTGAAGTGTCTGTATCTTGTCTACATTTCTGTGTTGTCCAGGTGAATTCACGCTTATTATGACCCAATTTTCCCATGCAACCTTTACTTTAATCCACATAATCCTTGAGTTTACACATTAATATTCTGTTTTCTCCTTGCATAAGTGATCCTTCAACATTATTGGTATCCCTTCCTTAGTTTTAACTCCCTCAGATACTTGAGATTTAATCCTATTTATTTCCCCCCACCGAAATTTCCCTACCCTCTTGAAGTTTGTTTCGCTTAGTGCCACAACATCCAACTTATTTTCATTCATAACAAGAGCACTCGTCTGTTTGTTGTCATTTGCATTACATCTATGCACATTCAAGGATGATAATTTTATAAAGTTTTTTTTTTTTTTTTTTTAGTAAATGTTTACAGGAGAAGGGGTTACTAGGCCATTGGTCCCGCCATTTTAGTCGCCTCATACGACAAGCATGGCTTACGGAGGAAAGATTCTTTTGTAATTTGTTATTGACAATAGAAGAAATAAAGAAGAACAAGAGCTATTTAAAAAAATGAGAAAAAGGTTGGTGTGTGTGTGTGTGTATATATATGTATATACAGGTCTTCCTGAACATTCGTGAGGGTTAAGGGATCAAGAGCTTTGCGAATGTTGAAAAACCGTGAATGTTTGTTGTCCCAATATATTGTAGGGAAATATATTACAATATTGCTTCCTTAACTTGTTGAAGTCTGAATAATCATAAAATACATGAAAATGTCATAAATTGTAATAAATATATACATGTTATGCTTTAATAATGTATGTTATTTAATAACATGTATGTTATTAAATACCACAGACTCCATCACTGCAACAGCCTGGTTGATCGTGCTCTGATTCACCAGGAGGCTTGGTCACAGACTGGGTTGCGGGGGCGTTGACCCCCAGAACTCTGTCTAGGTAAACTGCCTCCACCACTGGGAGTCCCTACTACCCTCCCTCCGACCCCCACAAATGGCAGCCAGCCAGCCAGCCAGCCAGCCAGCCAGCCAGCCAGCCAGCCAGCCAGCCAGCCAGCCAACCAGCCAGCCAGCCAGCCAGCCAGCCAGCCAGCCAGCCAGCCAGCCAGCCAGCCAGCCAGCCAGCCAGCCAGCCAGCCAGCCAGCCAGCCAGCCCTCCCACCACTCAGTGTGGTGAGTGTTTTGTTTGTTCATTATTTACTATTAAACTACAGAATAAATAATGTAAACCCATTCATGACTGCATATTGGAATGGCTATTAGGAAAGGTATTAAATGGTGACATCATGTGTTTACTTTTGAACACTGCAAAGAATTGAACATTTCTGCTATTACTAATAATAACAATAGTAATAATAATAGTAATAATAATAATAATAAATATGATATAATTGAAGAAGGAAATTGTACAAAAATACGAGGGAGTGGTTGACACATTATCAGTGTGGAGTGAACATTAGTCTCCCTGCTCTTCCAAACATTTCACAATAATTCAGCGGTTGAGGCAGTGGTGTTTAATAACATATATGTTATAAATAATAATAATACATGTTATTATTAATAATATGTATTATTATTAACATGTATGTATTTAATAATATATGAATAATAATAGTACATATTATTAATAATATGTATTATTATTAACATGTATGTTATTAAATACCATTACCTCAATCACTACCTCTACCACTCCAGTCACACTCAATCTACAAGCACCAAACACAATGAATTATTGTGAAATGTTTGGAAGAGCAGTGAGATTAATGTTCACTCCAGCATAAAGAAAATCACACTGACGATGTGTCAACCACTCCCTCGTATTTTTGTACAATTTCCTTCTTGAGTTATATCATATTTATTATTATTATTATTATTATTACTATTGTTATTATTAGCTTTAGGAGAAATGTTTAATTCTTTGCAGTATTGAAGAGTAAACACATGATGTCACCGTCTAATACCTTTCCTAATAAGCATTGCAATATGCAGTCATGAATTGGTTTACATTATTTATACTGTAGTTTAATAGCAAATAATGAACAAACAAAACACTCGCCACACTGAATGGTGGGACGGCTGGCTGCCAGTTGTGGGGGTCGGAGGGAGGGTAATAGGGACTCCCAGGTGGTAGGAAACTTAAATATGATTTTGCTCCTGGGAATTTGTGAATGTGTGAAGACTGTGAAAGTTGAAAACGTGAATTTTGAGGGAGACGTATATATATATATATATATATATATATATATATATATATATATATATATATATATATATATATATATAGTATATTTATGTCTGTGAAGTGTGACATAAGTATAAATAGCAAGATGTTCCTGTTATCTAGTGTGTTTATGAGACAGAAAAAGGACACCAGTAATGATATTATCATTCAAAACAGTTACAAGTATTTTTTTCACAGTTATCTGGCAGGATGGTAGTAATTGCGTGAGTTATTACTGTTTACGAACATAGTACGTTGACAATAATATTGTAAATATAATAAATATAATAATAGATGGCTTCAAAAGGCTGTCAGTAGATGGTATTATTTATCACAGGAAAGAGGAGTGGTTGTGGTTGCCTCCACCTGTTAGATAATGACGTATTTTATTCGTTTTAGAGTATATATCATATTTGTACGTTATTCATATTGTTTGTTATGTCATAGTAGATGAACTGTGATATATAAATCAGGAATATAGATGATATTAGTGAAATTATTCATGAAGTATTTTGCCCGGTGTCCAGGCAAACTGTGGTCTACTGATCATGTTTTATTCATTTGAGAGTATATATGAGGTTTGTATGTTATTGTTTATTATTTCATATTAAATGAGTATACCAGGAAAAGTGTATGTTAGGGTTATAATTGAAAGAATTAGAGGTAAGACAGAATGTAGGATTGCGGACGAGCAAGGAGGTTTGAGAGTGGGTAGGGGATGTTTAAATCAGGTTTTTACATTGAAGCATATATGTGAACAGTATTTAAATAAAGATAGGGAAGTTTTTATTGCATTTATGGATTTAGAAAAGGCATATGATAGAGTGGATAGAGGAGCAATGTGGCAGATGTTGCAAGTATATGGAATAGGTGGTAAGTTATTAAATGCTGTAAAGAGTTTTTATGAGGATAGTGAGGCTCAGGTTAGGGTGTGTAGAAGAGACGGAGAATACTTCCCAGTAAAAGTAGGTGTTAGACAGGGATGTGTAATGTCACCATGGTTGTTTAATATATTTATAGATGGGGTTGTAAAGGAAGTAAATGCTAGGGTGTTTGGGAGAGGGGTGGGATTAAATTATGGGGAATCAAATTCAAAATGGGAATTGACACAGTTATTTTTTGCTGATGATACTGTGCTTATGGGAGATTCTAAAGAAAAATTGCAAAGGTTAGTGGATGAGTTTGGGAATATGTGTAAAGGTAGAAAGTTGAAAGTGAACATAGAAAAGAGTAAGGTGATGAGGGTGTCAAATGATTTAGATAAATAAAAATTAGATATCAAATTTGGGAGGAGGAGTATGGAAGAAGTGAATATTTTCAGATACTTGGGAGTTGACATGTCGGCGGATAGATTTATGAAGGATGAGGTTAATCATAGAATTGATGAGGGAAAAAAGGTGAGTGGTGCGTTGAGGTATACGTGGAGTCAAAAAAAGTTATCTATGGAGGTAAAGAAGGGAATGTATGAAAATATAGTAGTACCAACACTCTTATATGGGTGTGAAGCTTGGGTGGTAAATGCAGCAGGGAGGAGATGGTTGGAGGCAGTGGAGATGTCCTGTCTAAGGGCAATGTGTGGTGTAAATGTTATGCAGAAAATTTGGAGTGTGGAAATTAGGAGAAGGTGTGGAGTTAATAAAAGTATTAGTCAGAGGGCAGAAGAGGGGTTATTGAGGTGGTTTGGTCATTTAGAGAGAATGGATCACAGTAGAATGACATGGAAAGCATATAAATGTATAGGGGAAGGAAGGCGGGGTAGGGGTCGTCTTCGAAAGGGTTGGAGAGAGGGGGTAAAGGAGGTTTTTATGGGCAAGGGGCTTAGACTTGCAGCAAGCGTGCGTGAGCGTGTTAGATAAGAGTGAATGGAGACGAATGGTACTTGGGACCTGACGATGTATTGGAGTGTGAGCAGGGTAATATTTAGTGAAGGATTCAGGGAAACCGGTTATTTTCATATAGTCGGACTTGAGTCGTGGAAATGGGAAGTACAATGCCTGCACTTTAAAGGAGGGGTTTGGGATATTGGCAGTTTGGAGGGATATGTTGTGTATCTGTATATGTGTATACTTGTAGACTGTTATATTCTGAGCACTTGTGCAAAAACAGTGATAATGTGCGAGTATGGTGAAAGTATTGAATGATGATGAAAGTATTTTCTTTTTAGGGATTTTCTTTCTTTTTTAGGTCACCTTGCCTCGGTGGGAGACGGCCGAGTTGTTGAAAGAAAAAAAAGAAATTAAATGAAAGGAGATAGATATAAATAAGTCGTAGATTGGATATTAAGGAAATTATTGAAGTACAGAAGAAATGCACTGTAATGCTTTAATTTCATTTCAATTTATTTAAATGAGGAAAATGAAGTCTACATAGGAGGAAATCCAGTTGAGATGAAGGTAATGGAATGCACGAAAGTGGCAATTAGAGGTTCCACTGTCGTCGTTTTATTGGCCGTTATGACGTTTACGACGTTTTAATAGGAAAGGTCTGCAATTATTCCCAGGTCTTTTATGTATTTTTTGTGTTGCATTTGGTAACCCTGTTGACTATAGTGTTTGTTTTGAGTTTTTGATTGTTTGCATAACTAAGCAGGTGGAACTTATTGAATTTCATGTTGGTCTCCACTTCCTATTAGAAAAGCCTGTATTTTTATGTAGTAGTTTTCTAGTGTCCTCTACTGTTTGATACTTATTTTAGTGTCACATGCAAATGATATAGAGAAGCAGCAGAGGTACCAGGATAGTGCCTTGGGGCACTGAGGTTGCTGATGCTGGATGTTCTCCTGTTCCTTTTTGTGTTTTAAGAAACTGAAAATTAAAACACCTACATGCTGTGTAATGGTCATTTTATGCGCTATTTCTCAACGATTATATTTGTCATTGCAAAATGTGTATGAATCACGTGTTCATTTTGGTTTTTTTTACAGTGTCTCCATAATTCAGTCATAATATGTGACAGGCATGATGATTTTACTGTAAAACGATGCTGGTTCGGGTTATGCTGGTCAATGAAATACGATAAGATTATCAGTCTTGTGAAGATTTTTATGATATGAGAGACTAGTGTTTAATTTTGAGTTTGTGCTTTAATTACCTCCCTTTTGCAAAAGAGCTGCAGTCTTTAAAGCTTCTGGAGGTATTTCATCTAAATATTTCTCCAAAGATATGGAGGGGTTGTGGTAATGTGGTTTTGTTTTATAAATAAAACATTCCACGAATGCGGTCCAGGTGCCGAGTGAGTTTTTCGGAAATGTTTTCTGGAGTGAAAAATATTTGTGTATTTTTTATCATTTACTGAACACATTTTAGGATTTATTCTATTTATATACAAATCTCCTGTGAGTAGTGTTGTAATTACTTATTAGTGTTGATTTTCCATAGGAATAGGGTTTATTGCAATATGGCCCTTTAGTCCCTTTGTATTTATTGTTGTGGGAGGTATGACATGACGAGTCTTTATTGTTATTCCTTTATGTCTAGGTTAAGTCTCTGTTTGTATCATATTTGTATTTTTAAGCAACCTGTTTTCTTGTTGTGTAGCATTTCCTATGAACCTATGCTGTGTGTGTCTTTATATCTGATGTTATTTTAGGTTTCTTGAATGGTATATACTTGATTATATGTTTGTGTATTGAATTTGTCTAGGCACTGGTGGGGATTTAGGGGGTTCATGTGTGATTTCCAGGGAAGAGGTGTCGTAAGGTGGGGGTGGGGGGTGTTGTGATTTATATGAACATTAGAGAAGAACTGCTTTATTTATATAGTATTTATTTTGATATTTATTATTCATTTTGACATGATATATAGAAGTACATACAAGGAAATAGAGTTATTAAGTATTTACAGCGGATCCGAGTTTGGCGATTAATCCATTACATAGAACTCTCCGAATATTGAAAATGAGGAAACTCGAAACCATTTTCCCCCTAAGAAATAATGGAAATGAAATGAATGTATTGCAGACACCCAAAGCTATTAGAGTGAAAAAATTTTTGTCAAATTAAATAAAGATTTACATAATGAAAATAATGAGAAATGAAGTATGTACATGGAGTTAAAAAAAATAATAGTATTACATTTAGTGTTGTGGGTGGATGGAAAATGGGAGGAGGGGATAGGAGGAAGGTATACACAATTTTTTGGAAGGCGAATGTAATTTGATTAGGACTTGAGGTATGAAGTCTGTATGTGGGGTTATTCCTTACTTGTTTTAATGCTACTGGGACCAGCTTGAGAGTCAGTGGATTCTGGGCGCACCAAATATCTGTCCAGAGAGAGGTCTGTTTGTGGTGTTTATTGAAGATTTCCCTGAAGTGGGACACAAGAGTATCACTGTACATATTGTCAATATGGGCTGCAACAGCTTTGTTAGGCTAGTGAAGTTGATGGATAAATGTTTTTTCACTTGAGTCCACTTTGCAGAAATGTACATATAATCTTTGAAGAAGGTGCCTTCCTCCATCTCTCTTACTCGTCTTGTTTTGCCGCAGTTTCCTGAGCTGTGATTTGCTTGCTATTTCATCTTTTGAGAGTTGTTTGCTCTTCCCTGTGGTACTCCACAAACTGTTGCACATGCTCACTCACCACTTGCCTCCAACCCCAGAGACATGCCCAATGCAACAATAGTTTCGACAAGTGGCATGGGTTCCTTAGGGTCACCCACAAACCCTTCAAAATCCATCTCTGTTTATACACAGTCTGGCCACAAATTTGTCAAAGCAGAGTTGAAGGTTGTAGAAGTGACTCCTTCCCAAGACTTAGCTATAAGGTTATTAAAAGCAGTTTTGAAACACTGCTTTGGTATAATTTTTTGAAGTTTGAAATGATTTTGTGGTCCATGGGTTGGAGGTGACCCTGATGAAATTTAAATTGTGCACTATTTTGCTCTTGCAAGTGTGGAGGGTGATGAGGAGCATTATTAAGAGGCACTTAAGTGAGAGTTTATTTTGCAGGAGGTATTTCTTCACAATGGGGCTAAAGCAGTTTAGAAAAATGTTCCTTCTGACCTATGTGTTACTGTTAGCACATGACACGCAAATTACTCTTTGCGACAATATATTTGTTGAACCTTGGGGGGGGGGGATTTTGAGAGTCAAGCACCAGTAAAGGTTTCACTTAAAAATCTGCACTAGAATTACTACAAAAAAGATACTCGAGTATTTGATAGGATTTTAATCTGGGAGTGCTACTTTCTCCTGTGTGATGTAGGTCCTCTTTTTGCATTTTGTTTGAAAAGTGCCCTAGACTTTTTGGGGTTTGAATTGTCCAATGTGTGTATACTCGTTAAACTCGTGTATAAAGTTTTCAATTTTGTTTTTTGTCAGAACTGGCTGCCTCACCATGTTTTATCACACTGTGAATGCCACAACATTAATAATATTTCAAAGCAACTTTAGAGGCATCAATCACCACTAGTTTCAAGCATTTTTTCTTTACGAGATGGTCATTGGACTGCTTTGGTGTTTTGACCTTTTATCGACTATGTCTTCAGTAATGCACATGAACAAATAACCTCTTGTTAACTTTTTGGAGGATTTGTGATGTCCTTTTTGTCAGAATATCCACCTGTTTTATAACAACAGCACACTTTCATTTTCCTTTGGCCACAATTGAAGTGGTTGAATGGGGCTTAGCATACATTATGCCAATGTGTGTAAAACAAGCACTCATATATTTTTCTGTGATTTCATTTTTGAATTAGGTTGTTTTCCTCAGTTTGTTTACGCAAAGGTTTTTTGTTCAATGGCCTTTTCCTTGGGCCCATGGAGAGAGAGTTATTGGAATCAGAAAAAAAGTGAAAGTAGGTTTTGTAAATATGTTGAGAATAAGTTTGTTTATTGATCATCCGAGTAGGTAATTTTGTTAATTCGGTATCGAAAGTACTTTATTTTGTTACCCTGTTCTTTATTAGGAAATGGAAAATTTATGTGTCTATTTTCCCCTGTATGTCCATTTTATGTGATATTAATCTCAGTTGTAATTTCAAAATTTGTGTAAATTACGTTTTGGTTGTCATGCAATGCCTCCATAATTTTATCATGTGTGAGAGACATGCTTTAAAAGTATGCTGGTTTTTGGGTGCATGAAATCTTTAAATATCATGATTACAAGAATTAGATGATGGTGTGTAATTTTTAACTCCCCTTATGCAAAGGATTTAAGACGTTTTTACAAAGAATAGTGAGGGGGGGAGGGGGCTGGTCATAATTTATAAAGAGGGCATTCCAGGAAATGTGGTTGAGGTGTTGAGTATATTTTTCCTTTTCTTGTTTGAAAAATATGGGATTTATAAAATAAGTTAGTGTGTGTGGCCTTATTGTGGAGTGAGAAATATTTTATGCATTTTGTGTCAGTTGCTGAACATTTAGGATTTGAGTTATTTCCTGTACGAATATTGTGTCAGTATTTGTTGAATTTTTGTGTAATTGATTGATTTGTTTGTAGCATATTTTTCAGTAAGTTGTTTTCTTGTTTAATCATTCTCTTTCTGTTTTTATATATATATGATGTTGAATTTCCTCAATATCTATAGGCACTGGTGGGGGGATTTTACGTGCTCATGTCTTATGATTTTTGTCCCAGTCAAGTAAGATGCAGCAACCTAACACTGAGTTTATACTTGTTTGAAACTTTATGATGACAGTATATTTTGTTGTAACTGTGATTGGGTTAAAAGGGATATTGGAGGTGGGGATTCTGATGGTAGACTATAATAGACTGGAATGCGTGGCCAAGTGATAACGAGGGGTGTGTGTATGTGCCGTATAAACCGATCCTAGAGGGGTGTTTATGTGGACTTGACTTTAGCCAGGTTCCTTTAGGCTTCGAGGTATGCAGGGTACTTGAAGTTAAATGTGAGATGTATTGGGGTGGGGTTTGAATTTGGTATAATTTGTGGGGAGAGGGTGGGCGAGTTATTGGGAGAGGATCTTGCAGATTTATGTGAGATGGGGAAAGTAGTACTAGGGTTGAATATTAAAATGGTATAAAATACCGACAGGTTGTTAGGTATGCAACAGTTTTAGGTATCTTTATTTCGAAACGTTTTGCCTACACAGTAGGGTTCTTCAATGGAGTACAGAAAAGTTGATAGAAGCACAAGATACTCGAAGACGATGTAATCAGTCCATCACCCTTAAAGTTTCAAAACTTTAAGGGTGATGGACTGATTACATCGTCTTCGAGTATCTTGTGCTTCTATCAACTTTTCTGTACTCCATTGAAGAACCCTACTGTGTAGGCAAAACGTTTCGAAATAAAGATACCTAAAACTGTTGCATATGTGTTTTACCTAAAGTACCAGGGTTATTTATTAGGAGAGGGGCGTGCAGGGAGCATTATCGTGTGGAGGAAATGAACTTTTAAAAGGTGGATTTGAGAGTGTGTGTGTGAAGATTTGGTGGCACGTGTGTCATGGGGACAGGGGTGAAGAGCGAGTATTTCTTTACTTTCATTATGCGCGCGAAAGGTTATTGCGGTCGATGTTTTCACGTTTTATACGTGATTCCGATGATGATGAGGGGGGGGGGGATATTTTTGTTTTGTATCCTTGGCGATGGGGGAGGGGGGCCTGGCAAATTAGAGTCAGCCATGGAAGTGGTTGTTGGAAATCTTTGATGGCGTCGTGCGTAGAATGAATCGAGACCAGTGATTTTGTTGTCTTTGTTTCTAAACCAATAAAATTAAACGTTTGGTCCAATGATTCCAATCCTTCCATGCATGAAGCCATGCAACCGGGGTGACAACAATTGCTTAATTCTGTGCATAATCAATCCATCCTTTGGAATGTTTACACAAGCAGCTAAAGTGCTGCATCATAGTGAAAGGAATGTTGCAGTCGCTGAGCATAAAGAAAAAACACTCTATCATATTTGTCCATTAATTTTCCGCCTGTGTGGTACTGGGAAGACTGTCATAGCTAGATGTAGCAGCCCAACCACTGACTAACTCATGAGGGTGCGCGATCTACCTAGTCTGCGAGTTGCCTAGTTTTTAAACTCTGTAATTATACTATAATGTAAATAACCAAATTTACTCAACATTGTATAGAGAGAATAAACTTTGATTTGTTAAAGGTCTTCTTGGACTGACTGTGTATGTTTTATAAGAGAGAAGAAGGTTTTTTGTACGTACTTAGCTAAGTAACTCAAGTCTATGGAAGCAATTCAAAGTAAAACAATGTCACTCGTCTTCTGAAAATGAAATAATTTATCTCATAGATTAACTTAATAATCTACAACTATTCAAAATCTTTATAGTTAACATCAAATACATTTTCAAAAGCTATTATTATCATTGTTTCTCAAACTGCTTCAAATTACCAATAAAGTTCTTGACTATTTCTTTCCTTCATTTCCATACAATTTGTTCTCAGAAATAATAAATGCCTTTGAAAAATTGTTAATGATTACTTCAATTTCATTTCTTTTAATTCTCTATTTTCTTATTTTTAATATACATTGTATCTTTCTGGTGTCATTTCACTGTTATGATTCTAATTAACTTTTTCTTCAATTTCTATTTCATTACTACCGGTAATATATCACTTGCTTTTCCCCTCTAGTACTTAAATTTAGGTTTCATCACCTATTCTTAAGTGTAATTTCTATATTCAAACATGACATAATTTGTCATTTTCATTTCTAAACAACTTTTCAATAACATTTCATTCAACTTATTCTATTCATTTTGCTATACTTTCAAAAACTATTATTTATTCCTACTCAACATTCATTTCATCATTTACTAATTTGAATAACTATTTATTACAAGTTTTGTCATATTCTATTCAAACTATACTTTCTTTAAATCAAATTCAATCATTGATAAAAACTTATTCCTTTCAACTAATATTTAATTTTATATATTAAATTTATTTTCAATTATTTATTTATAAACTAAACTATTTCTAAAAAAAATTATTTATTATACTTATTTTTAAAAATACTATGATACCCTTTCATAAATTCTTTTCATCTCACTAATGTTACTTTATTTTAATTGAAATTTAATTTCAACTTTCATGATAAAATTTATATATATTATACATACAATAAATTTAACTCAAATTTAATGTCTCATTTCCCCTCAACAAATTTTTTTTAATCATCACTTTCATTTTCAATAAATAATTTCTATAAACTTTCAAGTAGGACAAAAATATATATAATTTTTCACTTTTTATTAAAACAATCTATTACATAAAACAATTATTAATCAACTTTAGACAACTAGATCTATGCTCTAGTTCCCAAAATTAAGCCTCAATACCTTCCACTACTATAATCCTAACACTTCCCCTTCATTATAACTAGTCTATTTATTGGTATCATGTTTCACAAACAATGTTACTAACCATTTCACAGTGACAAATAAACCCATCCACAGTACATTAATACCCGGTATTTCCAAAATGCAACCCTCCACGTAATGCCTCAAACACCACAAACATATATAAACTCCCACATTATATATACACTTGCAGTCATATTAACACTGAAAAGTCTGGGACGCGACCTTCATTATTAACTCTGTATGTTTGTAGGCATTAGTGAAAATTTGCTCTGGACACCAGTAGTATCTTCACTCCTTCAGTGTTCAAAGTCATTATGGCTTTTACAATGCTCATTCCACAAGTCACCAAAAACTATTATATCTACCTTCAATTCAATAACTAATTAACTATCAAAAATTATTTATAATTCATTAACTCGCTCACTCCCTCTAATCTACATAATCACGTTTACCCACAACACCACTACTACTGCTGCTGCTGCTGCCGCCGCCACTCCCGCCACAGTCACCACCACCGACCACATTTCCAAAAACACAAGAAATAAAAATATTAACATTTCGCAAATTTTTTTACATATATTTCTATATATTTTATAATAAATTAAATAAACAAACATTAAACTAAATCAAATCTTCTATTTTACATAACCTATTCAAACTTGAATCAATATTACATCTATTTATTATACTAAAAACTCTTAAAAAATTGAACATATTTATTCAATATTCATTACTTTAATTTTTTAATTATATGAACTAAACTAAATAAACATTTCAATTAAATCAACACCTACACAGTTAATGACCATATAACTCCTCTTTCAATTACTTACTTGTACCTAATTCTTAACATCTTTAATAAAATATTTACCAATCAACATATTATTGCTTATTTACTTCAATTTCAGTTTAACCATGCACATAATGCTATGTATAAAAAACACTGACATCTTACAAATAACTCCATTTCTGTCTACTTCTATCATCTTCAAATTAATCACTATATTTACTTAAATCTATTTCTTAAACTTAAATTATTAAATAATACTTAACTTTTCATAATTAGCTGGGCATAACCTCAACCAAAATCCAAATAAACCAATACAAATCAACCTGCAAATTAAATAACAACACATTAATTGCTTCATTACCAACACTCAAAAACATTTCAAATACACAACGTAAATAACAATTAACGAGACTTCATTTAAATAAATTTTTCTAAATTCAAAACTATAATTATCTAACCTACTAACTGCCATCATCTTTCTTAAAATAAATTATACAAAATTATCAAACACTACATGTATAATAGTCATTATCTCGAACAAAATAAACTATTTAAACTCGACAAGTATTAATACAAATGTATACATAACTCCCACATTACATATACACTTGTTTAAAAATTAATAATGACAAGTCTGGGATACGACCATCATTATTTATTCAGTGTTTCAACCCTAAATACATACAAAAATTACTTTCTTCCTTATCAATATAAAACTATCTTCACCATCTTAAAAATAACAACCTTCTCCCTACACGTACCCTTTAATTCTCATAAATAACAATTATTATACATAAAATAATAATACTCAACTTATAACAAAATATAAATAGCAACAGCAGCAGCAGCAGCAGCAGCATCACCCTTCACTCAGCATTCAGTCAATCTTCCCGCTAATAAACAACTCCATCATTGATTCAATCACCTACTAAATACGTAGTCACAGACCTTAAAATATAAAAAATATTATTAAATATATATCAATAAATAACTATTTTAAACACTTGAAACAAAAAAAAAAAAAAATACACACCTTTCAATATTAATTGCTGCCTCTCCCAGTCAGTCAGTCAGTCACTTACAATGACAGTAAACCCCAAACTCTTCAAAACCTCCACCAACCTGAAATATAAACACATCTATTAATAAACATTATATTAAACTAAATAATTATAAGAAATAATAACCATGTACATAAAACAAACGTTAATACACACCTTTCAACATTAATTCAGACTACTCGTTGTCTCTCACAAAGTCAGCAAGCCAGCCAGACACCAACACTTACCCGTAAACTCTTCACAATCTCTACTAACCTGAAAATAACAACAAATCTATCAATAAACAATGCATAATAAAAAATAAAATAAAAATATTTTCCAATTATTTCTAATATGATAATACACACCTTTCAAAAATAACTCCTTATAATCGCTCCCTCCACCAAACTCGCTCACATCGTCTGTAAAATCAAAATATTCTATTACATTAACATTTCTCTCATCATATCACTCAAATTTCATATGCAAATATTATAAAAATCCAATAAACATATTAAGACCTCAAACACTACAAATATATATATAACTCCCACATTACATATATACTTGTTCAAAAACTAAAAATGACAAGTCTAGGATGCCACCTTCATTATTTAGTCAGTGTTTCAAACCTTAATACTCAAAAATTTACTTTCCTCCTTGCTCCTCACCCCATAATTATCTTTACCCAGACAACACTATTCTCCCTATATACCTTTAATGCTCTAAAATAAATATTTTAAATATATATAAAACATAACACGCAACACCACCACCACCACCACCACCACCACCACCAGCCCACACTGGCTTCCTCGGACAAACTCCCTCAACCACAATGCAGTTAAATCGTCATCACAAACCTAAAAAAAAAAAAAAATTCTCTTAATAAATTTTTTAAATAATTATTATACACAGTTCAAAAATATTTCATTACACTCGTCGCCGTTTCAAAACTCGCATCATCAATAAATAAAACACCAATTACATTGATATTTCTAAATAAAACTTTTCAATTTCACATACAATTATAATAAATAAACGCTAAACCACAAGGGCTATACACTACTTCACATAAAAATAACATCTATTTTACTGTCATGTTTCTTAAACACTACAATTATTTGGGTATCTCTTAATATTTCTCTTCTAATTATATACATAATCGACATTGTCAAAAACAAAATTATTACTATTATTTCTATTATCAAAGTATTAAAACCTTAAACATTACAAATATATACACAAGTCCCACATTACATATACACTTGTTCAAAAACTAATAATGACAAGTCTAGGATGCGACCTTCATTATTTAGTCCGTGTTTCAAGCCTTAATACATTCAAAAAAGTTACTTTTGTCTCAAACAAAATCCTGTCTTCACCCCCGGAACACTATTCTCCCTATATTATACCTTTAACGCTCGTAAATAATTTACATAACAAATTATTACTTATCTTAACACATAGCAGTAACATAATCGACACCACCACTAGCAGCAGCAGCACAACCACCACCAGCACCATCACCAGCAGCAGTACCAGCAGTACCAGCAGCAGCAGCAGCAGCAGCAGCAGTAGAACCAGCAGCACCAACACCACCATTACCCCACACTTGCTTCCCATAATAAATTAACTCCATCACTCACACTCACCCGCCAATTCTTAGTCACCAACCTGTAAAACAAAAAATACAATAATTCTTATATATTGACATCTCTAAACATTTTATAGTCCATATACAAATATCTATTTTAGTGCTATCACTTTCCTTAAACACTAGAATCATTTCTTTCTTTATTAATATTTTTTCAAACTCTATACATACCAGAAATTACGTCAAAAATAAAACTCCTACTCTCAAAACATTAACACCTCAAACACCACAAATATATATAAAACTCCTACATTACATAGACACTTGATCCAAAATTAACAATGAGAGGTCTGGGATGTGATTTTCATTGTTTATTTCGTGTTTCAACCCTTAATGCAATAAATCAACACTGACTTCGTCATTGACAAAATTATCTTCACCCTCTGACAAACCTTCCCACTACAAACATTTCAAACTCTCAAATAACTTATTTACGAACAAACCGCTTAAAAAATATTACTCATCTTCTAGATGAATAGTTCAGAAAATTAACATGTTGATAAATTACATACAAGTGAAACTCCTGGGTATCTTTATTGACGAAACGTTTCGCCACACACTCCCTTCATCAGTCCATACATAGAAGAAACTTGAAAAACAGAAGGAGAATGAGGTAATCAGTCCCTCAACCTTGAGTCTATGTGTTCAGTCCATCAATCTGATGAAGCCACTGTGTGGCAAAACATTTCCTCAAAGATACCCAAGAGCTGCACACGTGTCTAATTTATCATTACTCATCTTAAACACACAGCCAGCCAGCCAACCAGCCAGCCAGCCAGCCAGCCAGCCAGCCAGCCAGCCAGCCAGCCATCCCTCAGTCCTCGCGCTAACAAATACCTCACCAAAACCGGAAACAAGAAAAATTGCTATTAACATTTTTAAACATTTCAAACATTATCACTTACAATATTATTCATAAATACATACCAAATACACACCATTCCACAATAGCTGCCCCGGCCAAAATCAACCACCCACCGATAAATACTCAACCCTCAACTCGCTTCAACAACCTAAAATAATAAATAACTTGTTAATAAACATCTCTCTACATCCCTTAAAAAAATTTCAATAAATAATTTACATAAACATCAAACATTACTCATCTTAACATACCTCAACCTGTAAAAAAAAAAAAAAAAAATGAATAAAAATATTAAATTTTTTAACATTTCCACAAATAAAATATATTTATATAAATAAAAATATTATGATTCAAACTCATTCACAACAAAATACTCAATAGTAATCATGCTGCTAGTCACTTTAAACAAAGTGACTCTTCAAACTTCACCAATAACAAACATAACCAACGTCAACAAATTTTCAATGTATATAATTAATTCTCTTCTCAAACAATATTGCACTTCAGTGGATATTGACTTTCAACTTGCTACTCATTCCCATCCTAATCAACTTAGTTGTTACTTTCCATTATTTTAATCACACAACATTCTCACAAACATATGAACCCTAATTTTTCTACAAAATACACAACATGTGTCCAATCCATCATCACCTCTTTGTCACTGAATAATTCTCTCAGAGAAAGCTTCTTTAATATTACGATTCCCAACTTGACCTGAGTAGAGTGTGCAAGTGTGACTCCTGCCCTCTGCTGGCCATTGGAGGAGAATTTTATTTTCACAACATGGCGCAGCCTGTGAGAATGCATGTGCACACACTGTGCCTTGAATTGCTGTGTGGTGCAATAACACCTCAGTCTGAATAAGTGCTTTTACCACAAATTATCCATGACACCTATGGCGTTGTACATCAAGAAATGTATGGTGTGCCGTTAAATGCTTCCTATCACATTTTCGTCAACTTGACATCAGCTGGAGTGTATGAACGGCTGGTTAACAAGTACCGGGATATTACTGTGGAAATTAATTCGGTGATACGTGTTCAACGCATCGACGTGTCTAGGCATTACACGTGGGTCAAAGTCCGAAATGTGCCATTTGAGGCGGACGAGACACCTGCACAATGTACAGTGGACCCCCGCATACCGTCGGCATCACATAACGTTCAATCCGCATACCGCTCGCTTTTATCGCAAAAATTTTCCCTCGCATACCGCTCAAAAACCCAAAAACCGCTGTTCGTCAGAGACGGGTCCAATGTGCGCCCTTACCCACCCTCGCATGTGCCACCAGTGCAATGGTTTACCAGCCAGCCTCCGCGGTTACATCAAAGCATACAATCGGAACATTTCGTATTATTACAGTATTTTGGGTGATTTTATCTGCAAAATAAGTGACCATGGGCCCAAAGAAAACTTCTAGTGCCAACCCTACAGCAATAAGGGTGAGAATTACTATAAAGATGAAGAAATAGATCATTGACAAGTATGAAAGTGGAGTGCGTGTCGCCGACCTCGCCAGGTGGTACAAGAAACCAAAATCAACCATCACTACTATTGTGAGCAATAGAAAGGCAATCAACGAAGCTGTTCTTGCCAAAGGTTTAACTATCTTTTCGAAATAGAGATCGCAAGTGATGCAACATGTTGAGAGACTCTTATTGGTGTGGATAAATGAAAAACAGCTAGCAGGAGATACCCTCTCTCAAGCGATCATAAGCGAAAAGGCTACAAAGTTGCAGCAAAGGTTGGCTTGAGAGATTTAAGAAGCATAGTGGCATACATAGTGTGATAAGGCATGGTGAGGCTGCCAGTTCGGACCACAAAGCAGCTGAAAAATATGTGCAAGAATTCAACGAGTACATAGACAGTCAAGGATTGAAACCTGAACAAGTGTTTAATTCTGATGAAAAAGGCCTCTTTTGGAAGAAAATGCAGAGCAAGACCTACATTACTCAGGAGGAAAAAACACTCCCACGACATAAGCCTATGAAAGACAGGCTTACTTTGCTCATGTGTTCCAATGCTAGTGGTGATTGCAAAGTGAAGCCTTTATTGGTGTATCACTGACACTCCCAGACCGTTCAGGTAAAACAATGTCCTCAAGAAGAATTTGTGTGTGCTGTGGAGGGCAAACAGTAAGGCATGGGTCATTAGGGACTTTTTCTATGAATGGTTACACCATGTATTTGCACCCAATGTAAAAGATTACCTAACTGAAAAGAAATTAAAACTAAAGTGCCTCCTGGTGTTAGATAATGCCCCTGGTCATCCTACAGACGTGGCAGAGCGACTATGGGGACATGAAATTCATTAAGGTCAAGTTTTTGCCTCCTAATACCACTCCTCTCCGGCAGCCCATGGACCAACAGGTTATTGCAAACTTCAAAAAACTGTACACAAAAACTTTGTTTGAAAGGTGCTTTGTACTGACCTCAGAAACTCAACTGACTCTATAAGAGAGTTTTAGAGAAAGCACTTTAATATCCTCAATTGTGTAAACCTTATAGGTAAGGCTGGGGAGGGAATGACTTAAGAAAACCTTGAACTCTCCTTGGAAAAAACTGTGGCCAGAATGTGTAGACAAAAGGGATTTTGAAGGGTTTCAGGCTAACCCTGAGAGGATTATGCCAGTTAAGGAATCTATTGTGGCATTGGCAAAGTCCTTGGGGTTGGAGGTTATCGGGGATGATGTGCAAGAGTTGGTGGAGGAGGACAATGAACAACTAACCACTGATGAGCTGATACATCAACTTCAAAAGCAAGAGGCCAGACCTGAGGAAACTAGTTCGAAGGAGGGGAGAGAGATATTGAACAAATTGCCTACTACAAACATTAAGGAAATCTGTGCAAAGTGCCTTCAAGTGCAAACCTTCATGGATGAAAATCAATCAACCGCACACAACTATTGCAAACCGTGCTGGTGATTATTACACTGACAATGTTGTGAAACACTTTAGCCAAGTCATAAAGGAACGAGAAGTATAGGCCTCTATGGACAGATATGTTGTGCGAAACAAGTCCAGTGACTCTGAAGCTGGTCCTAGTGGAATTAAAAGAAGAAGGGAACTAACCCCAGAAAAGGACTCGACACCTCAAGTCTTAATGGAATGGGATTCCCCTTATAAATACAAATACACATTCTCCCCTCCTCCCATCCCATCAATCATCACCAGATCTTCAATAAAAGTGTCATGTAATTGTGCATGCCTTTTTCAGTTGGTGTGTATTAAAAATAACATTTCATATGGTAAATTTTTTTTTTTCATACTTTTGGGTGTCTTGCACGGATTAATTTGATTTCCATTATTTCTTATGGGGAAAATTCATTCGCATACCGATCATTTCACATAACAATGAGCCCTCTTGCACGGATTAAAGTCGCTATGCAGGGGTCCACTGTATTTGAACAGTATGCAATTGTAAACCTGGCTATGGCTGGTAAATGCACGGATAGGGTATATGCCGGATTGCCCAATGATACGTTTATGCTCAAAATGACATTGAGGCATTCTACCCCGTCTTGCACCATACTGGACGCATTTAGGACGCAGGTAATGGTTTACTACACTGGGCACCAGAAGACGTGTACGTTCCGTGGTGCATGTGCCCGTATGGCAGCCCAGTGTGGGACGTGGCAGCGGAGACAGGAACTAGGTAGCGACATGCTGAAAGAGCCAGAACCGGACATGGGTCATGTTGATGAGTCACCTGTACATAGAAGTGGCACTTCCTGGAGTGAAAAAGTCGAGCATCAGCTGCCACTGGTGGGTACCAGCCCATCATTGTCACAGTTAGTGGGATGTGAGGCATCTGCCTTGGAGACCGGGAAGACTGTGCAGAGTAGTCAAGTGCAGGTAGAGGGAGGCCTACTAGTGAACGTGAAGGAAAAATCATTCGAGAAGGTTTCTGAGGATAACTAAGATGGTGACGAGTCCTGTTCAGATTGAAGATTAGCAACTTGAAAGATTCGCAAATATGGCAGATGACTCGCCAGGAGTGGTGCAAGTGATTGAGGTGAATGCTGAGATTCATAGGGAGGCATCCAGTGACTTGGAAATGGATGTGGAGAGTCTCAACCGTAAGACAGCGGCGACATATTCCAACTCGGATGTTGTTTTGACTCAGTCACAGAGACCAGGGAAAAAACCGTGGGTTGATGTGGTGCGTGGGAGCTCTAAAGGTACGCCTGTTCCGGTGTGGGATCAGGGGAAGACAAGTGCGCAGTGGAGAGAAAAGTGGAACAAGCAAACACACTGGAAGAGTGTCAGTGAAAGGTGAAATCACAAAAGTAGGTTTCCAGTGCATGACAGTGAATATTAATAATTTGTGTGCGAGTGAAAACCGTCTGTGGGTACAGGGATTTTTAAGACGTTACACTATACACATTGTTTTTGTGCAAGAACATAATTTCAAGCTGGGAATGGAATTGGAGGTGCATAGGTATACAGTGTTTGTGATGTATTCGGAGCAAATAAAGGGAGAGATGGGAATCCTGATCCAAGAGAAGATCCCGTTTGTTCTTAGGAGTGAGGGGGGGGGGGTAGCATGTTAAGAATAAACGGGTGGTGGAGAGTCGAGAGAATGACAGTAGTTTGTGTGTATCTGCCGGCTGAGAATGATGTAAGGGTAAAGAATGAATTTGTGAATAATGTATTGGTATATTATTTGCAGTCATTACCGTCAGTGACAATAGTTGGTGGCAAAGAACTGTGTGGTGCGAAGGAAGGATGTGGAACCAAGGGGTGCATGGTGTTTCTTGGCAGGATTAGGGGATCTATTGAGAGGTGAGGGATTGAGGGATACACATAGTTGATCGAGGGGATTGAGAGATACAACACACATTTCATAAAAAGGGCTATACTGCACGACTAGATACGTTGTATGTGACAAGGGGAGTGAGGGTGACGTACATGTAAACTGTGAATGTCGTTTATTTATATCATAGGGCAGTTTATGCTGATTTAAATTGGGACAGTTTGCCTAAGACATATTTAGGGTACTGGAAGATGAATGTACGACTACTGGGTGAGGGGGTGGAGGGAGGGGATTTTGAAAGTTGGTGGGAGGACTTATGGGGTGGGGGTGAGACTGCAAGAAATTAATTAGGGTGGTGGGATGGCCTTGAGAAGAGGAAGATCAGGCAATATGTGCAAAGGGGAAAGAATGAGGCATGGATGACATATGGGCTTCAAAAGTATTAAGAGGGGCAGTTGCAGGGTCGTTATGAGAGGGTTGCTGTGGTAGGTGTGTATCCAATGGAGGAAATTGAAGCATTAAAGTGGCAGATAAAACATAGGCATAATGAGAGATCTGATGAGGTGACGGTGCAAGGTGGGTTACAGGAGGCGAGTTGGGGCAACAGGCCATCAGCCTGTGTGTTACGGGGCCAACGGAGACGTAGATTGGCAATGGAGATTGATAAGCTGGTAGTACACAAGAACTTAAGTGGTATACAAAGGGTCATGAGTTGTGAACTACTGAGGGTATGAGTACTTTTCTGGATAGTTGGTTTGGAAAATATTTGCAGAGTGTACGAGTGAATGGTGAGGATTTATAGAGATTGGGAGAGAATGTATCTTGTGTGCTGAGTGCAAGTCATCGTATAGCATTGGGAACACATATTGAAGAGGGGGAGGTATGGAGAGCTTTACAGAATATGGCAAGAGGTAAACCGCTAGGTATAGATGGATTACTTATTGAATTCTATGTCAAGAATTGGAGTGTTGAAGGATTTTTTAGTGAACCTGATGAATATGATGAAAAGTGAGGGGAGGAGGTGTAAGTTGCAGAGTACTGCAGTAGTAGTTTTGATTCCAAAAGGGGAAGGCCCTACTACAGTGCACAACTACAGGGCATTGTCATTGTTATGTGCTGATTATAAGATATTCGCAAAAATCTTGGGGAACAGGCTCAAGTGCGTCATACATAGTGGTTGCGAGAGGTCAGTATGGGGTGCCTGGGAGAAAGATGTATGAGGGGCATGGAATAATAAGATTTTCTGGAAAGTATGGAGGGGGAGAATAAAGGGGGGGGGGAGATGTCTTAGCATTGGATTGGCAGGCAGCGTATGATTGCGTAGAACGAGAGGCACTGTGGCATATCTTACAGAGGCACAGTTTTGGGGAAGAGATGGTGCATTGGATTGAGACTTTCTATAATAGAGTAGATGGACATGTGCAGGTGAATGGGAAATTGGAATCGAGTTTTTCAATGGGTAGAGGCATAAGGCAATGTTGTCCTTTGTCTCAACTGTTCTTTGTTTGTATAAAGGACCCTTTTTTACAGGGCAGTGCGGAAATGTTCAGGGGTGGTGTGGAAAATGGAGGGATGGGAATAATAGGGTATGTGGATGATACAAAAATTCTAATGAGCAGGGAGGAAAGTTTACATGAGGTGGAGGATGTGATTGGTGGTTTTGAAGGAATTACAGCTAAGTCGATATTTTGATCAGCTCCTCATTAACAATGATGTTGAGGGTGGCAAGATTAGGCGAGAGATGACACAAGTCGTGTCGTCAGAAAAGAGAATGGGGTTGAGATACGTTTGGAAGATCATTCATGTATATGAGAAAGAGCAGGGGGACCAACAACACTTCCCTGAGGAACTCCAGTATCAATTGGCTGTGTTGTTGATGCTGTGTCTTTAATGGTGACATACTGATACATATTAGTAAGGTAAAATTTGAAATATGAAAGCGCATGGCCTCTTATACCATAATGGTTAAGTTTGTGGAGTAGGATGCCGTGGTCTACCGTCTCAAAAGCTCTTCTTAGGTCAATAAAAATTCCTAGTGGATATTCCTTATTTTCCAATGCTGTGTAAAGCAGATCTAGCATTATGATTGCATCATTAGTGCTTTTATTTTTCCTGAATCCAAATTGGCAGGGGTTGAGCATGTTATGTGCTGTTATAAACGAATATAGTCTCCTGTGTACGATTTTCTCAAAAATTTTAGATAGCAATGGTAAGTTTGATATTGGCCTATAGTTGTTTAAATCTGTAGGGTCACCACCTTTATGTATTGGTGTAACCCTTGCCGTCTTGAGTAGTTTTAGGAAGGTGCTAGTTTCTACTGACTTGTTAAAAAGTAATGAGACAGTATGCGAGAGGACATGGGCCACTCTTGTATAGTAATGGTGGGACACGAGACAGATTCCCAGAGTTATTTTTAAGTGACTTAATCTCGGTGACTTCCATGGGCTCTGAACAAGATAAAAGGAATTTGGGAAATTCCCATCTAATGTATTAAACATAAAGAAAATATTACTAACACAAAAAAGGGACTATCAATCAGGTTAAAGTCACAAGATATTCAAACAAATACTAACCAAAAATATTTCTTTCACATAAACAAATTACCGACAAGATACATAGACCAAATTAATAAAAATAACTCTGTTCACATCACTCACACTGATAAGAACACACAAATTTCTCAATACCTACTTCCTCTCACTTTTCACCCACGAAATTAACACCCATATTCCTCAAATAACATGTACAATACGACGATAAACTATGCAACATTACGATAACAACAAACATGGTCCTCAGATAAATACATAAAATATAACAAATCCACAGACCCTCATCAAATATTAATTTGCAATGTTCTTCAAAATATATATATATATATATATATATATATATATATATATATATATATATATATATATATATATATATATTATACATATATACCTTTACCTATTCTTCTAAATATCAATCACTAAAAACTGCCAGACTTCCTGACAAGTCCAAGATGACAAATGTAATACCTACTTACAATGCACGTGACAAGTCATTACCTTCTCAAACTAATAAACCTGACCTCCACGACAACATTTATAAAATCAGTCAATAATGTAACCATAACAGTATGCATATTAAACTATTGCAAACATTCTTCCTCAAAGATACCATGTCCTAAGATTAAATTATAATTGGATGGTTTTTGTCCGTGTTCAATAAACAATGCTATAACCATGTCTAATGTGATCCGAGTTAAATAGACGGGGAAAAAGTAGTACGTACTTCACCTGCACAAAAATATGCTTAATTAATGTGTATATTGCACATGTAAATGCGACGAGGCTTAATAAATTTATTTATACCCTATTTTTATAATCTTATTTAACTTAATGAGCATGTATCACACTAATAACTCCTGTCAATACAAATTTTAAAAAATCATGTGATATTACGTATCAACTTTCGTACATATGATAACATGCGAGGACGTGACTATCTTGTGTAATGATCTTAGATAACGGCATCTATAATTATATAAACTGTTTTTACTTATAGTCATAATAACTTCAAAATTTATTCTTTTTTCTAAATATCATTGATCATGTTGACATAATCAATGCATCTTATACTAAAGAGGAAATTTCTTATTGTCAACAAGATACTACTACTATGTTCAACATTTAAATTTTGGTTATTCGTTCCTGCGTTCAATCAACAATGGTATCATCTACGGTCAAAGACAAGGAGGAAAGGGGAGGGGGGGTGTTGTGGGTGTACTGCTCAAACATATTTTATTACATGTACTTAAAGTCTATATCGCTGATTGATATAAAGTCTTAAATGAAATTTGTTTTTAATTACTATTGGTCTATACTTCCAAGCCAAGGACCTCTCACCTGCCTTTTAAATACCTATTACATTTGCCATTTTCAACTTATCAAGCACTATGCCAATGTGTAGCGATATGTTACAAATATTACCCAAGTACAGCCAAAGTTCCTCTCTATATTTCTTTAACACCTTTGCAAACAGTTAATCAGGACCTGGCGATTTCTTATGTTTTAGCTTCTCTATTTGTCTGAGGACAACGTCACTAGTTACAGTAATCGTACATACTTTATTATCCTAGTCTACATAATCTATTACTTCAGGAATTTCACTAATATTTTCCTGGGTGAAAACTCACAGAAAGTAGGCATTTATAACTTCACACACATCCTTATCACTCTCATCTGACCAGTTACTCTCAAGCGACCCAATCTTGTCCCTAATCTTACTTCTATATACCTGAAAAAACAACACTTTTCAGTTAGTCTTTGAATCCCTTGCCACCTTAGCCTAACAATCCCTTTTTGCTTTTCTTAGTCCTTTCTTGATTCCTCTTTAATTGAATATATTCATTTCTAAAATGCCCATCCCCTCATTTCATACGACTATATATGCCCCTTTTCACCAATGACATGTTTTAATCTATTCATCCATTTACCATCATTTTTCTTGCATTAATTTCCCTACTCTAAACAAAACTTGTATCAACACCTACAACTGTTCTGAAAAACGTCATATTGATAGCCAATATCACTTACCCGACCCCATAGTCAGCACTTCAAAATTTATCCCACCCACTCGTTGGAACGCAGGAGGGAGAGATATATCATAATCTACACTTGGAAAATCTTGGAAGGAATGGTCCCAAATCTGCACACAGAAATCACTCCCTACGAAAGTAAAAGACTGGGCAGGCGATGCAAAATGCCGCCAATAAAAAGTAGGGGCGCCATTGGTACACTAAGAGAAAACACCACAAGTGTCCTGGAGTTTACCTGGAGAGAGTTCCGGGGGTCAACGCCCCCGCGGCCCGGTCTGAGACCAGGCCTCCTGGTGGATCAGAGCCTGATCAACCAGGCTGTTGCTGCTGGCTGCACGCAAACCAACATACGAGCCACAGCCCGGCTGATCCGGAACTGACTTTAGGTGCTTGTCCAGTGCCAGCTTGAAGACTGCCAGGGGTCTGTTGGTAATCCCCCTTATGTGTGCTGGGAGGCAGTTGAACAGTCTCGGGCCCCTGACACTTATTGTATGGTCTCTTAACGTGCTAGTGACACCCCTGCTTTTCATTGGGGGGATGGTGCATCGTCTGCCAAGTCTTTTGCTTTCGTAGTGGGTGATTTTCGTGTGCAAGTTCGGTACTAGTCCCTCTAGGATTTTCCAGGTGTATATAATCATGTATCTCTCCCTCCTGCGTTCCAGGGAATACAGGTTTAGGAACCTCAAGCGCTCCCAATAATTGAGGTGTTTTATCTCCGTTATGCGCGCCGTGAAAGTTCTCTGTACATTTTCTAGGTCGGCAATTTCACCTGCCTTGAAAGGTGCTGTTAGTGTGCAGCAATATTCCAGCCTAGATAGAACAAGTGACCTGAAGAGTGTCATCATGGGCTTGGCCTCCCTAGTTTTGAAGGTTCTCATTATCCATCCTGTCATTTTTCTAGCAGATGCGATTGATACAATGTTATGGTCCTTGAAGGCGAGATCCTCCGACATGATCACTCCCAGGTCTTTGACGTTGGTGTTTCGCTCTATTTTGTGGCCAGAATTTGTTTTGTACTCTGATGAAGATTTAATTTCCTCATGTTTACCATATCTGAGTAATTGAAATTTCTCATCGTTGAACTTCATATTGTTTTCTGCAGCCCACTGAAAGATTTGGTTGATGTCTGCCTGGAGCTTTGCAGTGTCTGCAATGGAAGACACTGTCATGCAGATTCGGGTGTCATCTGCAAAGGAAGACACGGTGCTGTGGCTGACATCCTTGTCTATGTCGGATATAAGGATGAGGAACAAGATGGGAGCGAGTACTGTGCCTTGTGGAACAGAGCTTTTCACCGTAGCTGCCTCGGACTTTACTCTGTTGACGACTACTCTCTGTGTTCTGTTAGTGAGGAAATTATAGATCCATCGACCGACTTTTCCTGTTATTCCTTTAGCACGCATTTTGTGCGCTATTACGCCATGGTCACACTTTTCGAAGGCTTTTGCAAAGTCTGTATATATTACATCTGCATTCTTTTTGTCTTCTAGTGCATTTAGGACCTTGTCGTAGTGGTCCAATAGTTGAGACAGACAGGAGCGACCTGTTCTAAACCCATGTTGCCCTGGGTTGTGTAACTGATGGGTTTCTAGATGGGTGGTGATCTTGCTTCTTAGGACCCTTTCAAAGATTTTTATGATATGGGATGTTAGTGCTATTGGTCTGTAGTTCTTTGCTGTTGCTTTACTGCCCCCTTTGTGGAGTGGGGCTATGTCTGTTGTTTTTAGTAACTGTGGGACGACCCCCGTGTCCATGCTCCCTCTCCATAGGATGGAAAAGGCTCGTGATAGGGGCTTCTTGCAGTTCTTGATGAACACAGAGTTCCATGAGTCTGGCCCTGGGGCAGAGTGCATGGGCATGTCATTTATCGCCTGTTCAAAGTCATTTGGCGTCAGGATAACATCGGATAGGCTTGTGTTAATCAAATTTTGTGGCTCTCTCATAAAAAATTCATTTTGATCTTCGACTCTCAGTCTGGTTAGCGGCTTGCTAAAAACTGAGTCATATTGGGACTTGAGTAGCTCACTCATTTCCTTGTTGTCATCTGTGTAGGACCCATCTTGTTTAAGTAGGGGCCCAATACTGGACGTTGTTCTCGATTTTGATTTGGCATAGGAGAAGAAATACTTTGCGTTTCTTTCGATTTCATTTATGGCTTTTAGTTCTTCCCGCGATTCCTGACTCCTAAAGGATTCTTTTAGCTTAAGTTCGATGCTTGCTATTTCTCTGACCAGTGTCTCCCTACGCATTTCAGATATATTGACCTCTTTTAGCCGCTCTGTTATTCTTTTCCGTCGCCGGGGCCCAAAACTGTTCAACAGCCTCCCATCAAGCATCAGGGGAATTGCCAATAAACCCCTGGCTGCCTTCAAGAGAGCTGGACAGATACCTAAAGTGAGTGCCGGATCAGCCGGGCTGTGGCTCGTACGTTGGACTGCGTGCGGCCAGCAGTAACAGCCTAGTTGATCAGGCCCTGATCCATCGGGAGGCCTAGTCATACACCGGGCCGCGGGGGCGTTGATCCCCGGAATAATCTCCAGGTAACTGTCATTTTTCAGTCTGATCAAGTCGGCCAAGCGAAAATGTAAGACACACATTTGATTGCAATTACTTATTTGTGTAATTCCATGATATATTCAAACAAAGTCATTTGTCATCACTTTCCCCAAACTCATCATTAACCTCAACATTATTAATTAATCTTTCTTGGTAAAAACAAAGCAAGCACATTCTTTCCTCTAATTGGTTCTTTCACAACCTGTTCTAAAAAGCAATCCTGAACCGTGTCAACAAAGTCACTAGACTCAACATTTCCTCTCATATTGTTCCAATTAATTTGGAACAAGTTAAAATCTCCCATTATCAAAACATTTTCATATCTACATGCCTTATCAATTTCCTCCCATAATACCTTACTGTACTCCCTATCAATGTTTGGGGGAGCCTATAAATCACACCCAAAATTAATAATTTATCACGTCCCTCGAAAAACAAACAAATAAACATTCTGTGTTCCATCTTTCTAATCTTATATCTTGTCTAAGACAATTTAAATTCTCTGACATACATCGCCACTCCACCACCATTCCTCTTGACCCTATCACTCTCCAATACTTTATAACTATGTTGTATTTACAAGGCATTTCTCTGTCTTTCAACTTGAACCACGTCTCTCTTATACTAATAATATTTATTACCTACACTTGTAAGTAATCTTACCTCATCCATCTAGTTCCTTACACTCCTATTTGTATAGTAAACCTTAAACAAGCTAGTCACTCGTTGCCCTCTATCTCTTTCATCAATTCATTTACCATTACTATCAACTTCATTTTCAATGTTGTCTTTTAAACATATCCCTGAGGTATCCCGGTAATAACCGCTCTTTTTTTGTGAGTTACCTGGCTGCAGTGGTGTCAAGTGGTGCTGTCACACCTCGGCTAACAACTTAGGTGCACTGTGATCGTCAAGATGGCGGTTAGTCTGAGACGAAGGATAAATACTGTAGGCATCGAGCTACTTAAAGGAACGATAACGACCAGTTCTGCGCAAGTCTTATTGCCAAAGATCATACGGGAGACTTATGGAGTACAAGATTGTGACTTGTATGGTGTAGCATTGAACGGAGGACAACGAATTTTCGTCAAACTGCTATCAGCAACGGTTTATGAATCGTTAATCACCAGGTTTCAGGACGTGAGTCTTAACGTCACACCAGCTGTCACTGTAAGAATGATAGATGTTTCACGGTATTATACGTGGATCAAGTTACGCAACGTTCCCTTTCAGGCGGACGAGGCAGATATAAGGAAAGTTTTTGAGAAGTACGGGACGGTGCATTATGCTCAACATGGTACGTGGGCGGCAGGAGCCTATGCTGGTTTTCCAGAGGGTTCTTTCAACCTCAAAATGACTTTGAGGCACCAAATACCATCCTATGTGTACCTACAAGATTTCAGGACGCAGGTAATGGTAATGTACCCAGGACAACGACGTACGTACCGCCTATGTGGTGAGTATGATCACATAGCGGCGACCTGTGACAAGCCAAGACATGTGCCTGGACCTGTGGTGGACGTCGCAGCCCCTGCTTCAAAGGTGGCAGGTGAGGAACAAACATCGGATGGAGGGCGTGGTGTTTTGTGGAGCGAGATAGTGGATCGGGCACACAGGACTGGTGGTGAGTTGGAGTCCCGCCCCCAACTGCCTGATCAGGTGTCGTCTCCTGTGGATAAGGAGGAGCAGCAAGTACAAGAGAAGGTTCTTGAGATTGAGGAGGAATTGGTGGAGGTGTTGAAGACGTTGTCACCACCAGAGAGGGATGTTACATCTGAGCGTGGTGTCACTGGAGAATCGTCGCTTCCAGAAAGTCTGAGACATGATAATTTGGGACGTGATGGTGGTTTGGAGTCATCCATTGACTCATTACACCATTCTCAGGTGGAGGTGGAGGTTCATCGAGAGGTAACATCTGATCAAGATATGTGTAACATGACTGTCACGAGAAAGAGGGCGGCTACATCAGATTCTGATGACGTCCTTACGCCTGCACAAAGGCCTGGGAAAAAGACTGAGGTCAAGTGTGAAGGTAGTGGTGTAGGTGGTGGTAGCCATGATAGGAGGCACCGGAAGAAGGGGGGAGGGAAAGAGAGCACTCTGAAGGTGTTGAACGTAAATTCAAGCTCTGGAGTTGTAAAGAGTGATGAGAGGAAGCAGGGGTGGAAACTTTAATAGGCCTTAGGTGTATGTCTGTAAATGTTAATGGGTTATGTAGCGGTATGAAGAGAGATTGGTTTCGTAATTTTCTGAATAAATCTAGAGTGGATGTTGTGTTCCTGCAGGAGCACAATTTCAAAGAGGGTAGGGTGTTGGAGGTGGCAGGATTTCGGGTAGTTACCCTGCCATCTCCCCGTCTAAAAGGTGGTGTGGGAATTTTAATAAGGGAGACGAGCCCGTTTGTTTTGCAGAGAAGCGAGGGAGGAGGGGGAGGGAGGGTGTTGCGTGTGGATGGGTGGTGGATGGGTAAGCGTGTGTCTTTTGCGAGTGTGTATGCGCCGGCAGAAAATAACATAAAGGTAAAGAATGATTTTGTGTGTGAGGATCTTGTGTTTTTCTTAAGTGCACTGCCAGAGGTGGCGATAGTTGGTGGGGACTGGAATAGTGTAATCAGGGTGGCTGATGTGGACCCAACAGGAGCTGGATATATGTCTGTGGCTCTTAGGGATTTATTAAGGGATGTTAGGTTACGTGATGCCTTTGGGGGAGCGGTGTGGGAGACTGAATATACGTTTGTTAGGAGTGGTTATGCTGCGAGACTAGATAGAGTGTACCTTTCTCAGGGAGTGAACGTGAAATCTTTCAGTACTGTTGAGACTACAATGTCAGATCATAGGGCAGTGGTGGTGGAGGTTGGGTGGGGGACGCTCACGGACATATATACAAGTTATTGGAAATTAAATATAAGTGTGTTAGGAGATGAGGAGGGGTTGGAGGGGTTTTCAGTCCTATGGAAGGAGCTCAGTGTGGAAGAACAGGGAGTGGATGACATTGTGACATGGTGGGATAGTGTCGCAAAGGAAAGGATTAGAAAGTTTTATGTGAGAGAAGGAAAACGTATTAATAATTTAAAATATGGACTGGCTAACTATTTAGAGGATAGGTTAAGAGGTTGCTATGGGAGGGGGGTGGATGGGAATAATTTTCCTATGGATGAAATAGCTGAAATAAAGGGGAGGTTGAGGGTGTTGCAAAATGAAAGGTTTCAAGCTGTAAGGATGCAGGCAGGGGTGGAGGAAGTGCTTTGGGGCGACAAGCCGTCAGCGTGTGTTTTGCGGCATCAAAAGCAAAGGCAGGCGCTGACGGCTATACCATGTTTAGAGGTAACGGAGATGGTTGGGAATTATAGAGTAGGGCAGGAGATACGAACCACGAAGGGGATGTGTGCGTATGCGGAGGCTTGGTACGAGAAATACTGGAACAGTGGGGGGGTGGGTGATGGGGCATTGGACAAGGTGTGTACGTATGTGACGTGTAATTTAGGAAATAGTGATCGAAAGGCTTTAGGTGGGACGATTACGGCAGAGGAAATAGAGAATGCGTTAAGGGGAATGAGGAAGGGGAAATTATTATTATTATAATCAAAAAGAAGCGCTAAGCCACAAGGACTATACAGCGCTGCAGGGCAGGAAGGAAGCGAGGGCATCAGGTGGCAAAAGGGAGATGGATGAGCAACAGGTTACGGATAACAGCGGGGCAGTGGATGGTGAAAGGGTAAAGGGCAGCAAGAGACTGAACTAGAAAGGGCTGAGGGGAGTGCGAAAAGTATCATCAGAGTTTGTGGAGTAAATCAGTCGTTGTCAAGAAGTCAATGAGAGAGTCAGGATTAAAGGAGGGTCCATCAGCAAGAAGGGAAGGTAAAGAGAGAGTAGGAGAACGAAGACGACGTTGGAGGTAAATTCTGCGTGCTCGTTGATAGAGAGGGCAGTCTAACAGAATGTGGCTAATCGATACTGGAACTTGACACTGCTCACAGAGAGGAACAGGGTGCCTCTCCATGAGATACCCATGAGTAAGACGAGTGTGGCCAATGCGAAGGCGGGAGAGAGTGGTCTCCCAACCTCGGCACTGATGACAAGAAGACGGCCAGTAACCTATGCTCGGTTTAATAGAATGAAGTTTGTTACCGAGCAGAGTTGACCAACGTTGTTGCCAACGGGTGCGAAGGTGGGTAGCTATTGCAGCAAAATAGTCCAGAAATGGAACACCTCGATAGGAAATTGGTAGGTCATATACTGCTGACCGCGCAGCAGTGTCTGCCTGTTCATTGCCCTGTACGGCGACATGACCAGGGACCCAACAAAAAACAATATCTTTATGTTTGGTAGAGATACGGCGTAGCCAAAGTTGGATACGGAGAACTAGGGGATGAGATGTATCAAATTTTCGAATAGCCTGTAGAGCACTAAGGGAGTCTGAGACTACTACAAATGATGACACAGGCATAGATGCGATACGAATAAGTGCTGCAAGAATGGCATACAGTTCAGCAGTAAAAATGCTAGCTGAAGATAGTAAATGCCCTCGTACGACGCTGTCCGGAAACACTGCTGCGAATCCGACGCCGTCTGAAGACTTAGAGCCATCTGTGTACACAGCGGTGGCATGAGAATGAGAGTGGAAGTGATCAAGAAAAAGAGAGCGGGAAGCCACCGTAGGCAGTTGAGCTTTCGAGCAAGGGAGTGAGAAAGAACAGACCCGAACAGCTGGAACTTCCCAGGGGGGTAGGGAAAAGTGAGATGCTACATGAACATATAAAGGTGGTAACTGAAGGGAAGACAAGAGTGAAAGTAGGCGAAGAGAAAAGGGACGGAGCAAACAGGGGCGGCGAACGAATAAAGAATGTCTACTAATATCGGTGACCATTCTATAAATGGAAGGATTGTGTAGATCGTGAGAGCGTACATAGTAACGAAGGCAATGGGCATCACGGCGATCAGACAAGGATGGAACATTTGCTTCTGTATACAGGCTCTCAACAGGGGAAGAGCGAAAAGCACCAAGGCACAAACGTAAGCCTTGGTGATGGATAGAGTTAAGGCTAGAGAGAGTAGCAGGAGAGGCCGCGGAATAAATCTGGTCACCATAATCGAGTTTCGATAAAACGAGGGCTGAATGTAGGCGAAGCAGAGTTCGACGATCAGCTCCCCAGGAAAGATGAGCAAGCGTTTTAAGAAGGTTTAGCCGGCTGTGACAAGTTGCCTTCAGAGAGGTAATGTGAGGTTTCCAGGTTAACCGACGGTCAAAGAGAAGGCCTAGAAACCTGACTGTATCACGTTCGGGGATACGGGAGCCATAGAGATACAAAGGATGATCGGAGATAACAGAGCGTCTAGTGAAAGTAATTTGGTGAGTTTTGGTACTTGAAAATTTAAACCCATGTGTGGTGGCCCAAGTGGAAACACGGTCGACCGCATGCTGGAGAGAAACTGCAATAAGGTGACAGTCAGCGCCTGCACAAGCAATAGCGAAGTCATCAACATAGAGTGATGACCAAATATTGGGTGGAAGAACAGAGGCCAAATCATTTATAGCAAGGAGAAAAAGTGTTGTGCTTAGAACACATCCCTGAGGGACACCTTCAGCTTGGACGAAGTCCGGGGAAAGAACATTATTGACTCGAACACGGAAATGTCTGTCAGTTAAAAAGTTCTTAAGGAAGGATGGTAGATTGCCTCGGAGGCCTAAGGAATGGGCCTGGGCCAAAATATTATACCTCCAAGTTGTGTCATATGCCTTCTCAAGGTCAAAAAATATGGCAATAACTGAGTGATTATTCGCAAAGGCATTACGAACATACGTATCCAAGCGTAGTAAGGGGTCTATGGTAGAACGACCCTTACGAAAGCCATATTGACTAGCGGAGAGACTGTTGTGAGTCTCTAAATACCACATTAGACGTCGATTTACGAGGCGTTCCATCACTTTGCAAACTGCACTTGTAAGAGCGATGGGGCGATAGTGGGAGGCATCATGTCCTGTAGTACCCGGTTTGCGGAAAGGGAGAACAATGGCAGATTTCCACAGCTGGGGAAGAACTCCTTGTGCCCAAATAAGATTGAAGAGGTGTAAGAGGACTACAAGGGCTGACCGATGTAAATGTTGTAACATACGAATATGAATGTCATCAGGCCCAGCTGCCGATGATCGGCAAGCTGAGAGCGTTGCCTCCAGTTCTTGAAGTGTAAAAGGCACATTATACTGTTCTTCTCCGAGAGAAGAAAAGTCCAAGGGTACTAACTCTCTGGCAGACTTTGAGGAAAGAAACGAGGGGCATAGATGGAGCCCTCGGGAAATACGGACCAGATGTGTGCCAAGTTCAATGGCAACGTCGAGAGGGTTTGCTATATCAACACCAGTGACCCGTAGAACAGGAGCCGGGTCAGGAGAGTATTTACCACTCAATTTCCTCACTTTTTTCCAGACTGCACTCATAGAAGAAGCAGAGGTGATGGTGGAAACATTGTCTCGCCAACAAGTGCGTTTAGCTTCACGGATGACACGGCGAGCGATCGCACGCTTCTGCTTAAAATCAACAAGTCTCTCAGCGGTTCTATTGTACCGGTACCTGCCCCATGCAGCACGTTTCAAACGTACTGCACGAGCACAAGCAGGAGACCACCAAGGCACGCACTTCTGAGAATGCCTGCCTGAGGTTTGGGGTATAGAATGAGAAGCTGCGGTATAAACTGATGTCGAGAAGATGTGTAGGAGCTCATCAATGGAGGATGAAGAAGGAACCTCACTAAAAGCAGTGAGGTGTGAGTAAAGATCCCAATTTGCCCGATCAAATTGCCAGCGAGGGCTACGGGAAGGTGGTGAATAGGAAGGAGAAGTAAGAATGATCGGAAAATGATCGCTGTCATGTAAGTCTGGTAGAACAGACCAGGTGAAGTCTAGTGCAGTGGAGGAAGAGCAGACTGATAGATCGATGCAAGAGAGAGTATGAGTACGAGGATCAAAATGGGTGGGAGTACCCGTATTTAAAACATGGAGGGGGTGAGAGGCAAGAAAAGCCTCCAACTGAATGCCACGTGAGTCACAATGAGACCCCCCCCAGAGGAAATGGTGGGCATTAAAATCACCAAGTAACAGAAGTGGTGGTGGTAAGGATGAAACAAGAAAGGCAAAGTCTGGGATAGAAAATGCTCGAGAAGGAGAGAGATATAAAGAACATATTGTAAACCACTTATTCAAGTGGATACGGGCTGCAGTGTAATGCAGCGAGGTATGGACAAATAGTTGACAGTACGGAATATCATTGCGTAGAAGAAGGGCACTTTCATTAAAGGTCCCATCTGAGAAAGGATCCGAAGAATACAATAAATTATAGCCTGAGATAGGTTGGAAAACAGCCGAGTGTAATTTTGGTTCTTGTAAGCAAGCACCAACAGGGGAAAACCTGGAAAGCAACATCTGAAGCTCACCCCGATTACCCCTGAGGCCGCGGATATTCCACTGTAAATAGGCCATGATTGGCGATGAAGAAAATATCAGGAATCTGTAGGTAAAGGCACCTACGGACTAGAGGGGTTAGAAAAGTCAACGTGTGGTGGCATTGGAAGATGTTCAAGTAGCGAAGGAACGGAGCGTTGCGAAGAATGGGGTTGTGAAGATGGAGGAGAGGGAAGAGAAGGAACAGGAAGTGAATCAGTGTCCATTGAAGGTTTAGTCTCTGCAATATATTCTGAAATGGCTTCAAGTGTTTCTGAATTCAAAGATGTATGGGAAACCATATTGGAGATAGGAGGAGGAGGGTGAGTAAAGATTGGGACAGTAATGGACTGTACCAAAGTAGAGGGGGAGGGAAAAGTGTAAGGGACTGGAGATGAAGTGTGGGGGGGGACAGAAGAGGTAGAAACCTGGGAGGTGACAGAAGAGGGAGAAACTTGGGAGGGGACGGGGGTGGAAGGCATAGTACGAGGAGGAGGGTGAATCTCCACACTTGTAATAGAGCCAGAGAGAGGGGAAGAACTAGGTACAGAGACTGGAAAGGTAACGTGTGGAGGTGGAAGAAGGGAAGGAAGGGGCAAAGAAGATTTGAGCAATGTGGATTTTTTGGACTTCTGAGTAGAGGGGCGATTGGTATTAGGTGTCGTACGAGGTCTTGTCGATACTGGGGCTTGTGAGGAAGGACGCGAAGATGTGAGAACAGACTGAGTTGTAGTCGGGACGTCAGAGCCAAGGACAGCAAAAGGATTAGATGCCGTAATGGCTATGGGAGGGGTAACAACAGAGGAGGCTGCAGAAGATGGGACCCCAGAAGTGGGGGGATGTTTGGAAACACGAGAATAAGAAACACGGGGTAGTCTCCCTTGGAGGCGGAGATGAGTAACTGCCATAGCATAAGGGAGACCTTCTGCCTCTTTGAGGCAACGGATTTCACGTTCATTTAAGTAGACCTGGCAACGGCGGGAGTACGAAGGGTGAGCTTCATTACAATTAAGGCAAGATGGAGGTTGACTGCAATTATTATTATTATAATCAAAAAGAAGCGCTAAGCCACAAGGGCTATACAGCGCTGCAGGGTAGGGAAGGAAGCAAGGGAATTGGATGGCAGGAGGGAGGGGGGATGATCAGCAGGTTACAGAAAACAGCGGGGCAGGGGATAGTACGGGGGTAGAGGGTAGCAAGAGATACAAGTAGAAAGGGCTGAAAGTATCAGAATTTGTGAAGTAAGTCAGTCGTTGTCAAAAAGTCAATAAGAGAGTCCGGATGAAAGGTGGGTCCATCAGCGAGAAGGGAAGGTAAAGAGAGAGCAGCGGGGCGAAGACGACGACAGAGGTAAATTCTGCGTGCTCGTTGATAAAGTGGGCAGTCCAACAGAATGTGGCTGACTGATAATGGAGCTTGGCAATTCTCACAGAGAGGAACAAGACGCCTCTCCATGAGATATCCATGAGTAAGACGAGTATGGCCAATGCGAAGACGGGAGAGAGTAGTCTCCCAACCTCGACACTGGTGATAAGAAGACGGCCAGTAACCTATACTCGGTTTAATAGACTGAAGTTTGTTGCCGAGCATAGTAGACCAACGTTGTTGCCAACGGGTGTGAAGGTGGGAAGATATTACAGCAAAATAGTCCGTACATGGAATACCTCTATAAGAAACTGGTAGGTCATGTACTGCTGACCGCGCAGCAGTGTCTGCCTGTTCATTGCCCTGTACGTCAACATGACCAGGGACCCAACAAAAAACAATATCTTTATGCTTAGTAAAGATGCGGCGTAGCCAAAGTTGGATACGGAGGCCTAAGGGGTGAGGTGTATCAAATTTTTGTATAGCCTGTAAAGCACTAAGGGAGTCTGAGACAACCACAAATGATGACACAGGCATAGATGCAATACGGATAAGTGCTGTAAGGATGGCATATAATTCAGCAGTAAAAATACTAGCTGAAGATAGTAAATGCCCTTGTACGACGCTGTCCGGAAACACTGCTGCGAATCCTACGCCGTCAGAAGACTTAGAGCCATCTGTGTACACAGCAATGGCATGAGAATGAGAGTGAAAGTGGTCAAGAAAAAGAGAGCGGGAAGCGACCGTAGACAGTTGGGCTTTCGAGCAAGGGAGGGAGAAAGAACAGACTCGAACAGCTGGGACCTCCCAGGGGGGTAGGGAAAAGTGAGATGCTACATGTACATAGAAAGGTGGTAGTTGAAGAGAAGACAAGAGCGAATGAAGGCGAAGAGAGAAGGGACGGAGTAAGCAGGGGCGGCGAACAAATAAAGAATGTCTACTAATATCAGTGACCATTCTATAAATGGAAGGATTGCGGAGATCATGAGAGCGTACATAGTAGCGCAGGCAATGGGCATCACGGCGATCGGATAAGGATGGAACGTTCGCTTCTGCATAGAGGCTTTCGACAGGGGAAGAGCGAAAAGCACCAAGGCATAAACGTAATCCTTGGTGATGAATGGGGTTAAGGCTAGAGAGAGTAGCAGGAGATGCCGCTGAATAGATCTGGTCACCATAATCAAGTTTCGATAAAATAAGGGTGGAATGTAGGTGAAGGAGGGTTCGACGATCAGCTCCCCACGAAAGATGAGCAAGGGTTTTAAGAAGGTTCAGCCGGCTGTGACAAGTTGCCTTCAGAGAGGTAATGTGAGGTTTCCAGGATAACCTACGATCAAAGAGGAGGCCCAGAAACTTGACTGTATCACGTTCAGGGATACGTGAGCCATAGAGGTACAAAGGATGATCAGAGATGACAGAGCGTCTAGTGAAAGTGATTTGGTGGGTTTTAGTGCTGGAAAATTTAAACCCATGTGTGGTGGCCCAATTGGAAACACGGTCGACTGCATGCTGGAGAGAAACTGTAAGGAGGTGACAGTCAGCGCCTGCACAGGCAATAGCAAAGTCATCAACATAGAGTGATGACCAAATATTTGATGGAAGACTAGAGGCCAAATCATTAATAGCAAGGAGAAAAAGTGTTGTGCTCAGAACACATCCCTGGGGGACACCTTCAGCTTGGACAAAGTCCGGGGAGAGCACATTATTAACCCGAACACGGAAATGCCTGTCAGTTAAAAAGTTCTTAAGGAAGGATGGTAGATTGCCTCGAAGGCCTAAGGAGTGGGCTTGGGCTAAAATATTATACCTCCAAGTTGTGTCATATGCCTTCTCAAGGTCAAAAAATATGGCAATAACTGAGTGGTTATTCGCAAAGGCATTACGAACATACGTATCCAAGCGCAGTAAGGGGTCTATGGTAGAACGTCCCTTACGAAAGCCATATTGACGAGTGGAGAGACTGTTGTGTGTCTCTAAATACCACACTAAACGTCTATTTACTAGACGTTCCATTACTTTGCAAACTGCACTGGTAAGAGCAATGGGACGATAGTGGGAGGTTTCATGTCCCGTAGTGCCTGGTTTGCGGAAAGGGAGAACAATGGCGGATTTCCACAGCTGTGGAAGAACTCCTTGTGACCAAATAAGATTGTAAAGGTGTAATAGGACTGCAAGGGCTGACTGATGTAAATGTTGTAGCATACGAATATGAATGTCGTCGGGCCCAGCTGCCGATGATCGACAAGCTGAGAGTGTTGCCTCCAGTTCTTGAAGTGTAAAAGGCACATTATACTGTTCTTCTCTGAGAGAAGAAAAGTCCAAGGGTGCTAACTCTCTGGCAGACTTTGAGGAAAGAAATGAGGGGCATAGATGGAGTCCCTGAGAAATACGGACCAGATGATTGCCAATTTCATTGGCAACATCTAGTGGGTTTGCTATATCAACACCGGCAACCCGCAGAACAGGAGCCGGGTCAGGAGAATATTTACCACTCAGTTTTCGTACTTTTTTCCAGACTGCACTCATAGAGGAAGCAGAGGTGATGGTGGAGACATAATCTCGCCAGCAAGTGCGTTTAGCGTCACGGATGACACGGCGAGCGATCGCACGCTTCTGTTTAAAATCAAGGAGTCGCTCTGTGGTTCTATTGTACCGGTACCTGCCCCATGCAGCGCGTTTCAAACGTACTGCACGAGCACAAGCAGGAGACCACCAAGGCACGCATTTCTGAGAATGCCTGCTCGAAGTTTGGGGTATAGAATGAGAAGCTGCGGTGAAAACGGAGGACGAGAAGAGGTGTAAAAGCTCATCGATGGAGGACGAAGAAGGAACCTCTTTAAAAACAGTCAGGTGTGAGTAAAGGTTCCAATTTGCCCGATTAAATTGCCAGCGTGGGGTGCGAAGAGGTGGCGAATATGAAGGGGAAGTAAGAATGATTGGGAAATGATCACTGTCATGTAAGTCCGGGAGAACAGACCAAGTAAAGTCTAATGCGGCGGAGGAAGAGCAAACTGAGAGATCGATGCAAGAGAGAGCATGAGTCCGAGGATCAAAATGGGTGTGAGTACCTGTATTTAAAACATGGAGGGGGTGGGTGGCAAGAAAAGCCTCTAACTGAATTCCACGGGAATCACAGTGAGACCCTCCCCAGAGGAAATGGTGGGCATTAAAATCACCAAGTAACAGAATCGGTGGCGGTAATGACGAAACAAGGAAGGCAAAATCCGGAATAGATAATGCCCGAGAAGGAGAGAGATATAAAGAACAGAGCGTATACCACCTATGTAAGTGGATACGGGCTGCTGTGTAATGCAGCGAAGTATGAACAAATAGCTGATGGTACGGAATATCAGTGCGGAGAAGAAGGGCACTTTCATTAAAGGTCCCATCAGGAAAAGGATCTGAAGAATACAATAAATTATAGCCTGAGATGTGAGAAATAACAGCAGAGTGTAATTTTGGTTCCTGTAAGCAAACACCAACAGGGGCAAACTGGGAGAGTAACATCTGAAGCTCACCCCGATTACCCCTGAGGCCGCGTATATTCCACTGTAAAAAGGCCATGATTGGCAATGATAAAGATACTTGAAATCCGCAGGTAAGGGTTCCTACGGACTAGAAGGGTTAGAAAAGTCCACATGCGGAGGCAGTGGAAAATGTTCAAGCAGCGAAGGAACGGTGCGCTGTGAAGAAAGGAGTTGCGCAGATGGAGCAGAGGAGAGAGGAAGAGCGGAAGGTGGATCAGTGTCCATTGATGGTTTGGTCTCTGCAATATATTCAGAGATTGCTTCAAGTGTTTCGGAATTCAGAGATGTCGTATGGGAGACAATATTGGGAATGGTAGGGGGAGGATGAGTAAAGATTGGAACTGTATTGGACTGTACCAAGGTAGGGGGGGGCGAAAGGGTGGAGGGAACTGGAGAAGCGTGGCAGGGGACAGAAGAGACAGGAACCTGGGAGGTGGCAGAAGAGGAAGAAACTTGGGAGGGAACAGGGGAGGAAGGTACATTACGAGGAGGAGGGTGAACCTCTGCACTTGTAACTGAGCCAGTGAGAGGGGAAGAACTAGGGACAGAGACAGGGAGGGTAAAATGAGGAGGTGGAAGATGGGTAGGAGGTGTTACCGGACCTTTTTTTGACTTTTGAGAAGTAGAGGGACGATTGGGAAGAGGTGTCGTACGAGGTCTCGTCGATACTGAGGCTTGTAAGAGAGAACTCGAAGAAGCGAGATTAGACTGAGGCGTTGAAGTAGGGACGTCTGAGCCGAGGACAGCAAAAGGATTAGATACAGGAGTGATTATGGGAGAGGTAACCACAGAGGTGGGTGTAGAAGATGGGATACCAGAAGTGGGGGGACGTTTTGAAACACGGGAATAAGAAACACGTGGGAGTCTCCCTTGGAGGCGGAGATGAGAAACTGCCATGGCATAAGGGAGACCTTCTGTCTCTTTGAGGTAACGGATTTCCCGCTCGTTTAAATAGACCTGACAACGGCGAGAGTACGAAGGGTGAGCCTCATGACAGTTAAGGCAAGAGGGAGATCGATTGCAAGACGTATTAGAATGGTCATCGGCACCACAGACTGGGCATTCGGCGATAGATCTGCAATATTTCGCTGGATGGCCAAATCGCCAGCAATTTCTACACTGTTGTGGTGTAGGGATCACCTTTCGAACTTGTAACCGATGTCCTGCTATATAAACGGAGGATGGGAGTTCTCGGCTGTCAAAAGTTAAACGAGCCACATTGCTAGGGTATCGTCTCCGCCCACGGGCAGGAAGAACGTAAGTGTCTACCTTGAGGATTGGGAGATCTTGGAGTTCCAGCTGTTCTAGAATGTCGGTGCCACATGTCTGGAAATTTTGTTGAACTATGGTATGGGGCAGAATAACGGTACCACTACAAGAATTGAGGGAATGATGTTTTTCAAGGGTGACAGGAACAGTATCTATATGGGTAAGACGAGAGAGCTCACGAGCCTGGGTAGCATTCTGTACGGTAATGATGCGCGTACCGCTCTTAAGAGCATGAAAAGAAATATCTTTACCAACATGGCGTAGGAGTGCCTTGCCAATACTATGGTCAGAAAGATAGGCAGTAGAGGAAGTTGGTCGTAAAGTGAAGAATTTAGTCCACTGTTCAGTCTGAAACTGAGCGTGGAAAGGTAGTGAAGGACGTGTCGATCGTTTCTGAGAAGAACGAGAAGGTGAAGGTGGAGAAGTATCATCAGCAGGTAATTGTCGTTGACGTTTAGGCGTGGGACCAGAGTTGGTCCGACGTGGAACGGGTCGGCGATTTGAAAATTGCCGCACCGTAGAGGGAGAGGCCGGAAGCATAGTCAGAGGAGAGCGAAGGTCTGATAAATCGAAGGAGTCAGTCGAGGCCTCAGTACCTGAAGCGGGTGAGGAAACAGCACCGGCAATAGGTACAGAGGCATGAGGAATGTCTGAAGAGTGGTCCAAAGACGAGGCGGGGTCAGAACGGGGTGCGGTATCAAGAAGGGGCCCGGGGGTACCAGGTTCATGGACTAGGGCTGCCATGGTTAGGTTACTTCTTTCTTTTTGTTTTTAAGAAAAAAAAAGAAAGAAGAAAAGAAAATAAAAATAAAAAAAGAAAAAAAAAGGGGGGACCGGGGAGGGATAGTTCCTAGGAGGGATGAAAGGGCCAGAAATCTCCCTCCGCGCCCAAGAGGACTCGACACCGCTAGTAGCGCAGATGCAGCATGGAACCCGTGCCATACCCTACCCTTCATGCCAGTAAACCAGCAATCTGGGATAGCAACCTCACATCTGCCGAGCTACCTCGGTGGACAAAAGAGAGGGCGGCCGGATATCCGCCACAAAGCATACCTCCTTCAGCCACCACCCCCGGAATCCGAAAGGTGGCTTCCAGAGCTACACCCGTCGCCCAAAAGACACCCAAAGCTACTCCGGGATACCGGAGAGGGATCGGGACATCCCTAGGCAATCCAGATTCCACGGCAAACTACGCCACCGCCAAGAAACCTCAACGGAATGGGATGGACCCCGGTGTCCTTTCTCCTACCTAGGAACTAGCGCGCCTGTGGGAGAAATCCCAAAGGACAAAAAGAGGAAGGGCAAAAGGGAGGAGTGGGGAGGAGGAGGAGGAAAGGAAAAAGGGGAGGATGGGGAGGATGGGATAGGGGAGGGGAGATTGGGGGGTAATTAGGTTCGGTCTGAGGAAGAAGACCGATAGGTCTAATTCCTCAGACCAAGAGCCTCTTCACCACGCCAAGGAGCCCCCCTTGAAGAGGCAAGATGTATTAGAATGGTTGTCGGCACCACAGACTGGGCATTCGGCCATAGATCTGCAATATTTCGCTGGGTGACCAAAACGCCAGCAATTTCTACATTGTTGCGGTGTAGGTATCACCTTTCGAACTTGTAACCGATGTCCCGCGACATATACAGAGGACGGGAGTTCTCGGCTGTCAAAAGTTAAACGAGCCACATTGCAAGGGTAACGTCTCCGCCCCCGGGCAGGAAGGACATAAGTGTCTACTTTGAGGATTGGGAGATCCTGGAGTTCCAGCTGTTCAAAAATGTCATTGCCACATGACTGGAAATTCTGTTGGACTATGGTATGGGGCAGAATGACAGTACCACTACAAGAATTGAGAGAAAGATGTTTTTCAATAGTGATAGGAGTAGTATCGATATTCGAAAGGAGAGAAAGATCATGAGCTTGGGTAGCATTCTGGACAGTGACGATGCGCGTACCGCTCTTGAGAGCGTGAAATGAAATATCTCTGCCAACATGACGCAGGAGCGCTTTGGCAATACTATGGTCGGAAAGGTAGGCAGAAGAAGAAGTTGGTCTTAAAGTAAAGAATTTAGTCCATTGTGTGGTCCGAAACTGAGCGTGGAGAGGGAGTGCTTGACGTGTCGGTCGTTTCCGAGTAGAATGGGAAGGTAACGACGGAGCATCATCAGGAGATTGACGTTGGCGTTTAGGAGTAGGACCGGAGTTGGTCCGGCATGAAATGGGTGGGCGATTCGAAAATTGCCGTACCGTAGAGGGAGAAGCCGGAAGCATAGTCAAAGGAGAGCGGAGTTCAGACAAATCGAAGGAGTCAGTCGAAGCCCCGGTACCTGAAGCGGGTGAGGAAACAGCACCAGCAAGAGGTACAGGGGCATCAGGAGTGTCCGAAGAGTGGTCTAAACACAAGGCAGGGTCAGAATGGGGTGCGGTATCAAGAAGGGGCCCGGGGGTAGTGGTTTCATGGACTAGGGCTGCCATGGTTAGGTTACTCCTTTGCTTTTTGTTTTTAAGAAAAAAAAAAGAAAGAAAAAAAGAAAATAAAAACAAAAAAAAGAATAAAAAAAGGGGGGAGCGGGGAGGAATAGTTCCCAGGAGGAATGAAAGGGCCGGAAATCTCCCTCCGCGCCCAAGAGGACTCGACACCGCTAGTAGCGCAGATGCAGCATGGAACCCGTGCCATACCCTACCCTTCATGCCAGTAAACCAGCAATCCGGGATAGCAACCTCACATCTGCCGAGCTACCTCGGTGGACAAAAGAGAGGGCGGCCGGATATCCGCCACAAAGCATACCTCCTTCAGCCACCACCCCCGGAATCCGAAAGGTGGCTTCCAGAGATACACCCGTCGCCCAAAAGACACCCAAAGCTACTCCGGGATACCGGAGAGGGATCGGGACATCCCTAGGCAATCCAGATTCCACGGCAAACTACGCCACCGCCAAGAAACCTCAACGGAATGGGATCGACCCCGGTGTCCTTTCCCCTACCTAGGAACTAGCGCGCCTGTGGGAGAAATCACGAAGGCTAAAAAGAGGAAGGGCAAAAGGGAGGGGTGAGGAGGAGGAGGAGGAATGGAAAAAGGGGAGGATGGGGAGGATGGGATAGGGGAGGGGAGAATGGGGGGTAATTAGGTTCGGTCTGAGGAAGAAGACCGACAGGGCTAATTCCTCAGACCAAGAGCCTCTTCACCACGCCAAGGAGCCCCCCTTGAAGAGGTAGGAAGGGGAAAGCTCCCGGTATTGATGGTCTCCCGGTAGAGTTTTATTTACAACATTGGGCGTTGATAAAGGAATTTATAGTTAGGTTATTTAATAGTATGAAAGAGAAGGGCAAGTTGGGGGAGAAGCAGGAAACAGCAGTAGTAGTGCTGGTCCCGAAGGTCAAGGGGCAGCCCACCCTTCGGGAGTACCGAGCCATATCACTGATGTGTGCAGACTATAAGGTGTTTGCAAAAATTTTAGGTAATAGGTTCAAATGTGTAGTGGAGAGGGTGGTGTCAACATCTCAGTTCGGGTTGCCGGGGAGGTCGATGATTGAAGGACATGGGATACTCAGAAGTTTTGTGGAAGCTAAGGGTGGGGGTGGAGGGGCGGCTTTGTTGGCTCTAGACTGGCAGGGAGCATATGATAGAGTGGAAAGGGGAGCTTTGCAGGTTATACTTAGGAGACAGGGTTTTGGGGAGGAAATAGTCGAGTGGGTAAATACGTTGTACAAGGGGGCGAAAATGAGGATACAGATTAATGGGTGTATGGGGAAGGACATTGCAATGGGAAGAGGCCTTAGACAGGGATGCCCCATGTCCCAAATATTGTTTGCGTGTTTCCAGGACCCCTTTTATAGAATGGTTCACCGTAGCTTATGTACGCCATGTGCGGGAAGTGTGGGGGGTGGGAGGGCCTGGCCGGGGTTAATTGGATATGTTGACGACACCACTGTTCTCTTTCGTGCAGGGATGTCAATGAGAGTGTTGGACGAGGTGGTGCAATTATTTGGAAGTGCCACGGGTATGCAGGTAAATAGTGCGAAGTCAAGGTGCATGGGGTTGGGTTCCTGGGTGGGGGGTGTGGGGGGGAGATGTAATGTTGTTAAAGAATGGGCGGTGTCTTTAAAGATTTGTGGTATTATTTATAGGGATGACATGGTTGCGGCGCGGGAGGAAAATTCGGATAGGTTATTGGAAAGGATCGTGGGGCGTCTAGGTGTTCTGAGACCCCAGCACCTAACTCTGATACAGCGAGTGATAGTCGTGAACATTTTATTGTATAGTAAGGTTTGGTATGTTGCAGCTGTGTTCCCAATTACAGGGACAGCGATTGCGGGGATACTAAGACGGGTGTACAAATTTTTATGGGGTTCACGTTGTGATTGGTTACGGAGGGAGGTTGTAATGTTACCTGTAAGTCAGGGTGGGTTGGGGTTGTTGGATTTGAGACGGAGGGCTAAATGTGTGTTCATTAAATGGGAAGTGTTGCGTGAGGGTGTGAACGCGGGGCGTTTGGGAAGAATACACGACAGGCTGGATATGTGGTATCGAGGAATAGAGTCGAGGGAATGTGAAATAGTTTTGAGGGCTGTTATGTTGGTTAGGGAACTGAGAAAGGTTCGTATAAGGGTTTTGTGTAGGTTACTTGTAGGTAGGTGCGTTGTCCCAGTTGAGGGTTTGTTCCCCATGTATGCGTGGAAGAGTATTTGGTTTAGATTTAGTAAATTGAAGTTAAAACCTCGGGCGCGTGAGGTGACGTTTCGTTTTCTGCATGGGATCCTTCCGTCTGGCGAGATATTACGAAACAGACAGGTTGTAGAGGGTGGGGGGTGTGGTATCTGTGGAGGGGATGAGACAGCGTTCCATGTAGTTTACTTTTGTGAAGGGCTAGAGGAGGTTAGGTGCTGGTTAAGTAGGTTGGTACAGAGGGTGGGGGGCCGTGGGGTGTCGGTTTTGCGTGCTCTAAGTCTAGATATGGGCGGGTTAGACGAGGGTGTCATAAGAGCTTTAGATTATATCATGGTAGATTATATATATATGTCGTGGGTGATGAGGGGGAGAGGGGATAGTGAGGAGAGAAGAAAGGTTCTTGCGGTAACGTTCTATAGTACGAGGTGTCGTAACAGAGATTTGTATGGGAGGAGGTGGGATCAGGCTTTCTCAGAGGGGTATAGAATGCTAACGTTAGGGATTCTCGTAAATCTGTGATTGGATATGAGTGAATGAAGGGGTTTTCATAGGTTGGAGGGAGTCAGGGGGCAACAGCGGGCTCGCCTCCCTGGGGGGGGGGGGGGGTCGTGAGAGTGTTGTGAATGTGGGTTTGGAATGGTTTCCTGGTTTTCATTGGGACTTTATGGCATCCAAGTGTGGATGTAGAGCTCAAGGTCTCGTTATGGTAGATATAACACTTTTCAGAATGTAGGTATAATATAGTAGATTTATGTATAATTATGATGTGTATCAGTCTTGTATAACATGATTCTTGAGAAATAAGTTATTTGCAACATGCAGTGTGTTTTAGTTTGTATTTATGTTACGTGCTGGGTTTTTCCACGATGAGAGATACGTATATCCTGTTTTGCATTGTGCATACAGTGCATATGATTAATGTGATTTTGTGAAAATTTTTGTGTACGTGTGGGTGTGTGTGTGGATGTGGGTGTGGGTGTGTGTGTGTGGGTGTGTATGTGTATATATATAAATATATATCTCTTTCTATTGTATTGAGCCTTTGTCATGGGTCAGACGTTATGTAATACTTTATATACGCATGATTGATTCTTTTTAAAGTTTATAATTAAGGTCTGTACCCTGATACCGGTTTGGTGTTCATGCAAGTTCTTGATGTTAAGTTTTAGTCTGTATGGTATACAGACATATCTAGACAGTTTAGTGACGTAGTCCATTTGTCTGAAAGTTTTATATGGGTGTATTGTAACAGTATAGAGCTTGTTATTGTGTTCTAAGCTGTATTCTTTTCTGTTTATTTGTATGTTGGGATATGTTCAGCTGTATTGTTAGGGATAAGTATGTAGATTATCTAGTCAGATTATGATGTTAGGTTTTGGTTTTTTGATTAATGTGAAGGATGGGATTTAACTGATATAACTTCTTTGTATATTTTATGTTCAAGTGTATTGAACCTTTGTCAGATGTCATTTATATGTACAATTTATATATATGCAAGGTTTTGTATATATGTCAATTCATGACCCTGTGACATGTAATTTTGTTTTTAGTTATGTTCTTGATGTAAGTTTTTGTTGTAATATCTTGCGAGCATGTAAGTACAATCCGTTTGTCAGTTAATTTGATTAGGTTCCATACTGTTTCTTTATTTTTATGTTAAACTGTATTGGTTTTAAATAAAATATAAAAAAAAAAAAAAAAAAAATTCCTCTTGACCCTATCACTCTCCAATACTTTATAACTATGTTGTATTTACAAGGCATTTCTCTGTCTTTCAACTTGAACCACGTCTCTCTTATACTAATAATATTTATTACCTACACTTGTAAGTAATCTTACCTCATCCATCTAGTTCCTTACACTCATATTTGTATAGTAAACCTTAAACAAGCTAGTCACTCGTTGCCCTCTATCTCTTTCATCAATTCATTTACCATTACTATCAACTTCATTTTCAATGTTGTCTTTTAAACATATCCCTGAGGTATCCCGGTAATAACCGCTCTTTTTAACCATAATGCTGCACCCTCAGTGATAGTTTCCCCACAAACACCTACAACTCTATAATCGTTCAATTTCAATTCCTTTAATTTTAATATTCATTTACTTTAAATATCCTACTACTCCTAAACACAAATACCTCAAATTCCTCCCATCGAAACTGCTCCATTAATTCAAACAATTTACTCACCAAACTCCTACACTCGACAAAAACATCAAAACCCTGCTCTTATACCAACAATTAATTTACCAAACCATATTTACATACCGATAAATAAAATATTCTTTGGTGAAAACAACAAATAAATAACTTATTCACCGTGCAAACACTATCCTTTAACTGAATCTAACTCACCTTCACCTTCCACATTACACCTCTCACTAACGCCATTAATTATCCTTCATCATATTAATGCGCTACACTGCACGTTAGCTTGTTACCTGAACTAACTCCTGTTATCACCACCAGAGCTCAAATCAAACGTGTAATGGCAAACCACCAACTCATTGACCATCACTTCAAGAATTCTAGTGCTACACACAACAAGTGGTCCCGGCGGCTCCTTCCACCCTCCGCTCAAACAATAACAACAACAAAAACAACAACAACCAACAACTACTACTGCTGCTACTCCACTCCATACACCACCTCGCAGGATAACTTGAGGTCCAGGCGGTTAACATCACATTAGTTGTAGTAAAAATCTCTCGCTACAACCATAAAGGAACCTCTTACCACCACGGCCACGCAACATCACTATTATTACCTTGTCATTAGTCTGCCTCAAGACTACTTTAGTCGCTAATCTGCTATTAGAAAACATTACCACGTAAGTCTGTGTATATTTGCATTTATACTTGTGTACTCTTGTATATCAAAATGCTTCTACCCATGTATGTATACTGTGTTTATATACTCGCCTATTTGTGACGCCGAATAATTAACATTTTGTAAAATTGTGACAAAGCGTCGATATGCAAGTAACTCTTTACTCTATAATGTATTCAATAGTCATTAATTTTCAAAAGTTAAACACCCAGCCTCTAGACCTATTATCTAATTACGTCTGTAGTAATCTTTTTGACTATAACCCACAAACTCTTCAAAATTTGTCATCTAATGACTTCATACATTTGTTCAACTTTCTATACAAATGCTCCTATATACCATAATATATAACTATTTGTATATGCACCAATAAACTTGCGCATAATCCTGTTTAAGGTTGTTTCTGTGACATTCAAAAATATTCAAAAATCGTCTAATATTTTTAAACAAATATGCAAACTTCTACAAGCCCATCTGTACTTGAATGAGTAATACATGTGTATATAAAAAACGCTAGACAGAAACAGCACTTGTTGCTGTTGCTGCTTGTTTCCAGACAGCTCTAATTGTAATAACACGCATTTTAAGCCAGTAAAGTAAAAGTTTCACCACTACTGTCACAAACCCCCCCAAAAATGTAAAATTGTCTCCACTGGAATCGCTACAATACACATTTCGTAAATTCCATCCCTGTTACGCTTACCACTTTCCATTATATCAACTCAATCTACCACACGTCTTCAAATGCATATTACAACTGATGATTTAACAAAACTATATACATATACTCTTTGAAACAGTACCATAATACATTACGCCCTTGTACTGTCAATTACTTAACTTCAACAAACTTCCCTCCCCTCAAGGAAGGTTCCTTGATGTTGGTGAGGGGGCTCTTGATTTAGGGAATTAGATCTGTGCTCCAGTTCCCCGAATTAAACCTGAATGCCTTCCACATGCCTCCCCCAGGCGCTGTATAATCCTCCGGGTTTAGCGCTTCCCCTTGATTATAATAATTCAACAAACTTCAAATCGACACCATTGACTTTAGACTCTGCAACATTACCTTCAGTCAATCCATCCACCATCGTCACGCACAATAAACCACATATCTAGACTTCAAACAAAAACTCTTATCTCAATATTACCCATCTCCCGTTACGTGATAAATAATTACAATCTGGATAGCTAAAACTTCAAGTATCCTCTTAATTACAGCCTTCTTAACCCATCATCCAAACTGTACTAAAATTATTCCTCCGGAATTACAAATATATACGCAATACTTTTAATCTTTACTAGTAAACTACAGAATCATTAAGACAAAAAATTATATTCTTACTTCCATTTCTCAACCAAAATTATCACATTTACAAAGCACATCACAAACTACTATCCATTACCAACATGACATAATTTACTACTATATCACAACCACCACCACCACCACCACCACTGTCAAAAGTGACACACGACCCCATTGTAACAGTTATAATACACCTTCTCTCCTGTGTCACATTACACCCTTGTCTCCCTCTATATATACACACATACACACCTACCTTCGCTACAATGTCCACACAACATCCTTATCTCCATGTTATAAAAAAACACTTCGCGTGTGTCCACACAACTTGCATTGTCCCACACTAATAAACACCATTCTTGGCGCCAGCCGACAACGTCCAGTCGCTGCCATCACCAAACTCCCTAACCAATCAGTTAATTAGTCAAGTCACTCGGCAACAAAGTAAATTATTCTGTGCCATCAATAAAATGACAATCATTTCCATCAAACCAACGTCCATGTTCCCAACAGCAAACTTTCCTTGTAAACACGAAGAGTTGCCAGAAAATTAAAACCGTCAATTCATGATAAACTCTCATTATATGACTGATAACTCTCGGTGACATGTGCACAACACACATTATAAAATACACTGAATAAGGCCATCAGACTCGGGGGAAATTTGATAAACAATGAGGTTACTTCACCAGGCTTGACAAACTAAAATGACGTCACACTGGGGATTGCTGTGTGCCTCCTTGCCAGCAATACCCAAGTAATAAGTCAACCACTTGCCCAATTCTCTTCTGCTTCCCTATTATAATGAAGCGCTAAACCACAAGGGCTATACAGCGCAGCAACGAAGCTGAGATACGTGGCAAAAAGGAGTAGAATTCTGCTTTCGTAACAGTTGTTATCTTAAGTGCCATGAAGTCTTTACCATCAGATGTAGACTTTTCAATCATTATATACTGCAAAAGTATAAAATTAATAAATTCAAGAATAATTTCCTCAACTACATAAATGATTCATAATATACCACAGTGCTATATATAAAAAAAATACACTAAGGATTATATAATCATAAAAACACTAAGACATATATAAAATACTAAAACAAATCAACAAAAACAAATCAAACATGATCAGTCACCTCGTAGTGACCAGTCAAGTCAGTGACAACCACTCTGACTCTACCTCCTCCAACTACAACTAACCAAGTTTTCTTTCTTACATTTTAATTAAACTTGATGTACAATACATCAGGTACACAAAATCACAACTACACAAGTAATACAAAAGTCTTCACTATACAATCCATGATGTTAGTACATATTTATGACATGCAATCAATTCAAAGTTCCTAACACTACCACGTACAATCATTATTAAAACCCCACGTGTGTCGGCCATAAGGTCGAATGTGAAATAACTTACTCTCTCAACCTCCCCCCCCCCCCCCCTGCAGATACTATTCCTCTTCACACCATACACATAATTACCTTATCACCTATTCAGTGAAAACTTTAATTACCAGTACATTAACAACCTTTTGAACTCGATCTATATATTCCAGTATGCAAACTTTACTGCTATAGAACCCATGTGCCAATGTTACAATATAGGTATAAAATGTACATCAATCAAAAACCACCATCAATCTAATTTTATTCGTTCATAGCTTTTTTTTTTTTTTAACTGGAGCCAAAAATGCAAAAAAAAAAAAAAAGGTACAAACAAAAACAGTACACCCTAACAATTACCTTAATTCATTTTACAAAACTGAAATATGAGCGCACAAATCACAATAAAAACGCCTGTCACCCGAACCCGTCACATGGCTTCCAAATCATATGACAAAATAACTGCAAATTACAAGACCTTGGCGTCCGCCTACCCCAATTATATACCCTTGCCAGGTAGTTAAACTTAAGTATAAATGATGGAGGAAAAAAAAACTATTGACCACCATAGACTATATAAATTCAAGATATAAAATTATATGTAATAAACCCCTTGTGAGACCTAAATATTACTCCACAAAACTTTGTAAGACAATGAACCTGAAAAAGGTTCAAAAAGCCGGCAAAAAAAAAAAAAAAAAAAAAAAAAAAAAATCTACGTTCCCAGAATAATTAGGTATGTTCTTTCATGTAGTGACATAATACGAGAAATCCCCAGATAAATGTACTTAACATGATACATTGTTTGAGGTAACTAAGATTATATCTTCCAGCACAAAAATTAATGACAAATTTCATTGGGTGATTCTTTTATAAAAAGATAAATATAACCTAATATTTCTCGCATGCCAACTACAATACTTAAAATAATCCCCTAAAAATACAATAAATCACTATAATATTACTCATGTTATCACCGACGTCTATCTTCTCCATCACAGAACAATACCTAACAAGACCCCGGGAAACCCCAATACACTTCACCACATCACAAAAAACATCAGGAAAATGAGTTACAATCCCGACCATGGTCAAGAACTACTCCAGTTTCACAAAAGAAAAACCATATGCCAAAATATTGTTTTCTATCTTGCTTAGATGTAATAACCACACTTAAAACAAATGAACATCTCAGTCACACAACCCGACACATCCATACACTCTCAAGCACACGTAACTTAACATAACTACAACACATGCAACTTATCAACTCCCGCCTTTCACCTTAACGTTCCTAACATACCTTAGGATATTACCAAGGAACGAGTCTAACCCCTTCCTCCCTTACCCGCCTCTCAGTTGCAGGAACAGCTGTCCTGTAAGACTCCTATAGCTTGCAGGGAAAACAGTACTCCCACCTCCCACCATAAACGACTCTTATTCCTACCAGACGTCCTATAAATACCCACTGCAATCACCTTAACCCTAACTGCTTCCTCTGTTTCCCTCATACCCCATGAGATATATAGGAAATCATCCACCACATACACTATTGCTCTTCTTACCTCCCTTGACACTCCCGTAACTTCCAAGGTTAAGACCCATACAGTTGATATACTGAAACCCTCCCCAACCACGTACAAACCTCTTCAAATGTTTCACAAAAAAAACAAAAATAAAACATTCTTCTACACCGCAACGTAAAAAAAAATCGTCTCCCTTACCAAACACGTACTACTAAAAACCGATTTTCATGGTAAAATTCCCACAATAAATCTGTACACTAATTCGCAAACCCTAGGTGACAACTTCAGCTGACAAATCCTCCCATATTTCCACCCAATTATACAACAGAAATAGACACCTCTGCACAATTTCCTTATGGCAACATATCCACACCACCTGCCCCGCCCTAATCCTTTCAACCATTTGCGTATATATACCATTACCTGACCCGCTCGGACTCCCCTCCCCCCTCCCTCCCTAACGAACCGCTGCTTTACACACAGGGCCTTCGCCCTTGACCACAATCCCAAGACACCTAAACCCCGAAGATGATGATGTTCGTGTGTCATGACAACCTCCCTACTCGACCAAACTCTCCCGTAACCCAAGACCCTTCTCTGCAACTCGACATCCATGTCCCGTAATAGATATACCTCACCCATTCCCCATACCTTACTGTAATCAACAGAGTTAACCACCACTGCCCTCTGTTGCAAGGAGACATCCCCACCTCTAAATCCTCAGAGATGCTCTAAAGCCTTTTTTAACACAAATTCAAAATTTACCCTTCAACCCTCCCCCTCTTCTGCAAAGTACAAGATCCCACATATTTTAAGTTGCTCCACAACTGACCACCCATACCTTTCGCCCACCCCCATAACTCACATAATTTTGATTTCACCCTGTTGACATACATACCAGTCACTGCCCCAAAAAAATCAACAACCCTACCCACAATCTGAAATTCCTCCTCCTCAACAAAATCGTGATATCGTCCACCTAACAGACTACACTCGCTGCACGGTTACCACCCAGTACACCACACCCAAAACCACCATCCACCAGTTCATAAAATGGATTTTGCACACAGGCAAAAAACAGCTGAGACAAAGGCCACCCCTTGCCTCAAACCACATTCCTTACATGTACAGGCTGCCCTAACTTACCATTCACCTGTACTCGTGTACCATTGTTGAGGCATACAAACTGTCAACCCATCATACTATCCCCTCCCCAAAATGCTGCCTTAATAAATACATGCCAACACTCAAACATTTTCCCAGTAAAATCCAAGGACACCAATGTCCTTCCCTCATGCTCCTACCTCCTATGCTCGGCTGTCCCCTATGAATAATTCCATAACTTTTCTCATCCTGTTACCTACGACTTTTGCAAACATTTTTGTCTCAACACATAAGAGATATAGCCTTATGAGCTCAGACCCCTCCCCTCCATGAGCATGTAATTCAATACCTCAACCAACCATTCCTTAATGCTTCCCCAATGCGTCCTATAAAAGTCATTCAATATGCCATCTATACCTGGTGCTTTCACTCTACTCATCCTAAATATCGCCTCCTCAAAATACTCCACACGAATCCTGCCGTCTAGTACCCTCCAATCCCTTACACATATAACCTTCCTGAAACCCCCAGCCCCTCTCCACCAGAGCTTTTCCTCAAACCAAACATCGGTATAAAATCTCATGCTGTCCATATTAAAGAGTAACTGACCAGGCAGATATCCACCAAAACCCATGCATACTTCCAAACGCAAGAGGAATTTTGACTTGTCTAACCCAAAATTTCCACAGGACACAACCCATAGCACCTCTTCCATGCCCGCCCTGATTCTAACCGCATTGAAACACTCCTTGTAAATTTCGGCAAGTCCGTTCCAAACATGTTCAATGTCTTCGTACGTACTACTTCTGCCCCAAAATAATAATAGTTCAGTTGCCCCTCCAAATCATTTTGTAACCCATACCTCCACCTCGCCTCCTCCTTACTCTAATTCCTATAATAACTATCCCAGGTCTGGCGTGCATTTCCAACCATTCCATTAAACCTTCACCTTCCCTCCACATTTCCCAAAGATCCTTCCACCAATCCTGAAAATTGCACCCATCCCCCTCCCCATCCAAAAGCCACACGTTCACTTTCCAATAGCCGGGATAAATCCGTATACATAATTCCATCAAAGCTCAAATCCGCTAGCACTGCATGGTACTGTAAAAACACCACATCAAAGGTCTGTATGCACCCAACTCAAATTCCCTGTGTTACACAAGTTCTATCCAGACGGGCCACGTAGCCTCTGCGGACGAACGTGTGCTCTAACCCCCCCCCCACACACATACACGTGTGGTGTAAATATAATACAAAAAATTCATAGTTTGCAAGTTAGTTAACAGTAAGTGCAGGATTGCTAAAATTATTGTCCACAGGGCTCACAAAGAGCTGTTGACATGGTTTGAACATGAGAGAATGAAACAAAACTGACTTCTACAGTCTATAAATCTATAGTGGAGGGAAAACGAGTTAAGTCACCCTAGGAAAGGTTAGAGGGACAGTATAAAGGCAGTTGTGTGTGAAAGGGGCTTGAACTTCCAGCAAGCATTCATAACCACATTTCATACGAGTGAATGGAGACAGACGTGCTGTTAGAGCATGAGCAAACTAATATTTACAAAAGGACTCGGGGAAAATGGCAGGCCAGACTCAATTCTGGCAGAGGGCAAGTAGTGTCTGCACTCTAAAGATGGGTTGTTAGGGTAGGGACGAGTAAAATAATTTTTTTTTGGGGGGGGGGGGAAAGAGGAGTCCTATTTTAATGATTTTGACAGTGCATTAAACAGCATAAAAAAACATATAACCTGTTTGTTTTGACTATTACCCTTCAAGTTAGATAAAAAAAAAAAATTATACACAATTTCGTGGGTCCTAACACTTTCCTCTTTCTACTAAATTCTGAAAATGTACAATATTCTAGTTAACCTCGCATGAAACAAAGCCTAGACTAACAACAACCCAGGACAGTTTAGTAATAATCAGTACATTCCATAAAAAAAAAAAAATTTTTACTTGACATCCAAGAGTCTGCGTGTCAGCGTGCCTCGTTGTACTCCGGGTTTTCTCGTGTTTTCACGGTCGCTCTTACGTGCTAGAACTTTGATTTGTGCCATCAATCCTATACGATACATCCCTCTAGCGCCTGGAACAAATCTTGGGCGGAAAACATTATATACTGAGTCAAAAAAGGAGAATTAGTGTGCACTACCTAACAGAGTTTATTGCCAGAGGGGAATCATAGGCCTGTGTTCCGTGTGCAAAATAATAATAATAACTTTTCTTTGTCAGAGGAAAGTCTCTCCCTGATAATTGTGTATACATAGTGTATAGTGTATACTACAGTGGTTCCCTAGTTTATAGATGATAAAGGCTAAAGTGTCATTTGAAAACAGGTGAATTTGTAAATGAAGTGATAAGCCTATAGAGGCAGGTGCCACAAGTCGCCAGAAACTTACCACAGAGGTCAGCTGTTTTAATAATCTTCCTGGCCTGCTAGTGTACTCACATATAATTAGTGATACCAGTGAATAGCAGAATACAGTGTTGTAGTAGCAACTAACCAGTATTATAATGGTACTTACTGGAGTGGAGTGACTTTCATTAGTTTCTTTTTTCTTGAAATACCAGATGTATACTGTGATTTTCATATAACCTGTAGTTACCAGAAATTATTACTACAGAAAAAGCGTCCTTCCTCCAAAATTTCCACCAGTCAACTATAGTGATAATATAGCATTTATTGTGGTGGAGATGGAAAAAAACTAGAAAAGATAGATACAGCGATTGATAAACAAGGGTTCAGGCTCGACCATTCGTCATTGTAGGAGTTGCCAGCAATCACCAGTTCTTCAACATGCAACTTATACTATTGTATCAATCAAATCACATATTACTCATGTAGATAATTTCAAGTAGATCCTTCATGTATTAGCCCAAATCACCGACCAGTATGTTTTAAATAAGTGACCCACTGATCAGATCAGACTGGTTCCAAACCCTTGACTGGTTTCAAATGGATTCGTTGGACAATAAAGCAGACTGTAAACGGATGGGGTTGTAGGCGCCCTTATCAAACAAACAATAAATATAAATCAGGAACGTACACGGTAAGCTGTCCAATATACAAGTAAAGTTAGAAATAAAAAATAGCTAGAGCTTCATTTAAGGAGGTTATTAATAGAATATTCAAGAGGTTGCTAGTAGAATTACAGTAAATCAACCATTGAAATCATTATGAAGCTCTGTGTAGTCTGCAGTCAATCAAACAAACGGGCTTCCACATGGATAAATTATAATTTTTGTGGAAATTGGTGTCACGCCCCTTGTGCAGATATCCAAGAACTAGCTACAAGCAGTATTAAAACAGTCAAGTGTTTTTGGATATGCCCAAATGAGATAAATCTATGGACTAAAATCAAAAGGGTATTAAAAGAGGATAACATCAAAGCTGCTTTCATAGACAACTTGGAAGCTTTCTATAACAGATGGGAACATAAAAAGTCTGGGCTGAATGGTACTGCCTTTGATACTGGCCATGTAGTCACAAACTGTAAGGCTGGAGGTGATGTCCTGGTAGTCAGTAAATGTGGGGTTGATAGTGCTGTCCTGGGAGACAGTAATGGTGAAGCTGGAGGTGCTGTCCTGGGAGACGGTAATGGTGAAGCTGGAGATTTTGTCCAGGTAGTCGGGAATTATACGCAGGAAGGAATACATATAAATGACCTCATAGGGGACAGGAGCCGTAGTGGGGAAACAATTGTAGCCAATGGTAAGATAAAACCAATATTGCAAACTAGAAATACCACAGGAAATAGCAAACAAGAGGACTCCAATAACAATAGTGAGGATATATTACCAAAAACAACTGGTGGGATCTCCATTGTTGGTGCTAGGGAGGATAGGAATAAGACAGGTAAACATGCACCAACAGGGAATACAGTCACAAAAACCCAAGGCAAATGGAAACCAAGCCTGTGCACATACTATGCACTTGGTATCTGCAGACATGGGAAATCTGGAAAAACAGACGGAACGTGCAACTACGACCACCCTAGAAAATGCCATGCCCATATGACAACAGGAAAATGCAAACTCCCTTCCTGTAAGCTTTTCACCCTGAAATGTGTACCTCTTCAGTACAGGAAAGACTGTGCTATAACTTAAATTGCCAGGCACACCATCTAAAGGGGGCAAAAAGATACAAAACATCTAGGCCATGGGAAAACCTGGGTAGCCACAGCCACTCAAGAGGGAGAGGTTTTTTAGTGCCAGGAAGAAAAAACCTGGCAGGAAATGGCAGAAATCGTACACTAAATCCAGTCATTCCTGGAGTGGAACCACAGTCGATGGCCTCCACTCCAAACCAACAGATACAGATACTAATGCCGGAAAAAAAATCCCCCCCAGTACCAACAATACCACCAGTCCGATGACATTCTATTTTGCAAATATACAGGATCTACAGCAAGCAACAAAGCACAAAATACCTTTCATCCATGGACTGCTTGCAGAGGCAAAGGCAATGTTCACGGCTTTCACTAAGACCCACGTAAAGGATCACTTGGACAACGAAATATGGATCCCAGGTTACAACCTATACAGATGTGACAGAGTGAACAGGCAAAAGGGGGGGGGGGAGGGTTGTCCTGTACATTGCAGAGTCACTTGTTTGCACAGAACTGCTTAATGCCTCAAATGATGTAGTGCAAGTTTTAGCAGTAAAGGTCGAGAACCAAAACCTAGTCATTGTGGTAGTCTACAAGCCTCCAGATGCAACATCCTAGCAATTCCAGGAACAGCTGTTAAAAATTGACCACTGTCTGGAAAATCTTCCAGCTCCTGCACCCAACATCTTGCTTCTTGGGGATTTCAACTTAAGGCACCTAAAATGGAGGAATATAGCAAATAATATTGTTGCAGTAATAACACCAGGAGGCAGCTCTGATGAAAACTCACACTCACACGAGCTTTTAAATCTCTGCACAAAGTTCAATTTAAACCAGCAAATAATAGAGCCTACTAGACTGGAGAATACACTAGACCTCATCTTCACTAATAATGATAATCTGATAAGAAATGTCACCATATCAAAAACAATATACTCAGATCACAACATAATTGAGGTTCAGTCATGTATGCATGGAGCCCCAGACCGACATAATGAGACTAGTCAAGAGGGAGCATTCACCAAATTCAACTTCAATAACAAAAACAAAGTGGGACCAAGTAAACCAAGTCCTAACCGATATAAGCTGGGAAGATATACTAAGCAACACAGACCCCAACTTATGCCTAGAACAGATTAACTTGGTGGCACTCGATGTATGCACAAGGCTTATTCCTCTAAGAAAAAGGAGGAGTAGATGTAAAATAGAAAGAGACAGGTGCTCCCTTTACAGGCGACGGAAAAGAATAACAGAGCGGCTAAAAGAGGTCAATATATCTGAAATGCGTAGGGAGACACTGGTCAGAGAAATAGCAAACATCGAACTTAAGCTAAAGGAATCTTATAGGAGTCAGGAATCGTGGGAAGAACTAAAAGCTATAAATGAAATCGAAAGAAACCCAAAGTATTTCTTCTCCTATGCCAAATCAAAGTCGACAACAACGTCCAGTATTGGGCCCCTACTTAAAAAAGATGGGTCCTACACAGATGACAGCAAGGAAATGAGTGAGCTACTCAAGTCCCAATATGACTCACTTTTTAGCAAGACGCTAACCAGACTGAGAGTCGAAGATCGAAATGAATTTTTTGAGAGAGCCACAAAATTTGGTTAACACAAGCCTATCTGATGTTATCCTGACGCCAAATGACTTCGAAAAGGCGGTAAATGACATGCTCATGCATTCTGCCCCAAGGCCAGATTGTATCAATCGCATCTGCTAGAAAAATGACAGGATGGATAATGAGAACCTTCAAAACTAGGGAGACCAAGCCCATGATGACACTCTTCAGGTCACTTGTTCTATCTAGGCTGGAATATTGCTGCACACTAACAACTTTTGAGTTCATTACCTTGTACCTAGTTCAGCCATCAAAACTTTGGAGCCCAGTCCCTGGACCCATTGTGTACCTCTGTAATCTGTAAATACCTTTGTAACTTGTCATGATTGTGACTAGACCTACCTGGAGTTCATTACCTTTGTAAATTGTGAGTTCATTACCTTTGTAAATTGTGAATTCATTACCTCTGTAACTTGCTCAGCTATCAAAACTTTGAGGCCCAGTCCCTGGACCCATTATGTACCTCTGTAATCTTTTGACTACCGCCCACAGGATGGGTATGGGGTGCATAATAAACAAACATATTAAACTAACTTAAGGCAGGTGAAATTGCCAACCTAGAAAATGTACAGAGAACATTCACGGCACGCATAACGGAGATAAAACACCTCAATTATTGGGAGCACTTGAGGTTCCTAAACCTGTATTCCCTGGAACGCAGGAGGGAGAGATACACGATTATATACACCTGGAAAATCCTAGAGGGACTAGTACCGAACTTGCACACGAAAATCACTCACTACGAAAGCAAAAGACTTGGCAGACGATGCACCATCCCCCCAATGAAAAGCAGGGGTGTCACTAGCACGTTAAGAGACCATACAATAAGTGTCAGGGGCCCGAGACTGTTCAACTGCCTCCCAGCACACATAAGGGGGATTACCAACAGACCCCTGGCAGTCTTCAAGCTGGCACTGGACAAGCACCTAAAGTCAGTTCCTGATCAGCCGGGCTGTGGCTCGTACGTTGGTTTGCGTGCAGCCAGCAGCAACAGCCTGGTTGATCAGGCGCTGATCCACCAGGAGGCCTGGTCACAGACCGGGCCGCGGGGGCGTTGACCCCCGAAACTCTCTCCAGGTAAACTCCAGGTACATAGTAGCACAGGCAATGGGCATCACGGCGATCAGATAAGGATGGAACGTTCGCTTCTGCATAGAGGCTCTCGACAGGGGAAGAGCGAAAAGCACCAAGGCATAAACGTAATCCTTGGTGATGAATGGGGTTAAGGCTAGAGAGAGTAGCAGGAGATGCCGCTGAATAGATCTGGTCACCGTAATCAAGTTTCGATAAAATAAGGGTGGAATGTAGGCGAAGGAGGGTTCGACGATCAGCTCCCCATGAAAGATGAGCAAGGGTTTTAAGAAGGTTCAGCCGGCTGTGACAAGTTGCCTTTAGAGAGGTAATGTGAGGTTTCCAGGATAACCTACGATCAAAAAGGAGGCCCAGAAACTTGACTGTATCACATTCAGGGATACGGGAGCCATAGAGGTACAAAGGATGATCGGAGATGACAGAGCGTCTAGTGAAAGTGATTTGGTGGGTTTTTTGTGCTGGAAAATTTAAACCCACGTGTGGTGGCCCAATTGGAAACACGGTCGACTGCATGTTGGAGAGAAACTGTAATGAGGTGACAGTCAGCGCCTGCACAGGCAATAGCAAAGTCATCAACATAGAGTGATGACCAAATATTTGATGGAAGACTAGAGGCCAAATCATTAATAGCAAGGAGAAAAAGTGTTGTGCTCAGAACAAATCCCTGGGGGACACCTTCAGCTTGAATAAAGTCCGGGGAGAGCACATTATTAACCCGAACACGGAAATGCCTGTCAGTTAAAAAGTTCTTAAGGAAGGATGGTAGATTGCCTCGAAGGCCTAAGGAGTGGGCTTGGTTTAAAATATTATACCTCCAAGTTGTGTCATATGCCTTCTCAAGGTCAAAAAATATGGCAATAACCGAGTGGTTATTCGCAAAGGCATTACGAACATACGTATCCAAGCGTAGTAAGGGGTCTATGGTAGAACGTCCCTTACGAAAGCCATACTGACGAGTGGAGAGACTGTTGTGTGTCTCTAAATACCACACTAAACGTCTATTTACTAGGCGTTCCATTACTTTGCAAACTGCACTGGTAAGAGCAATGGGACGATAGTGGGAGGTTTCATGTCCCGTAGTGCCTGGTTTGCGGAAAGGGAGAACAATGGCGGATTTCCACAGCTGTGGAAGAACTCCTTGTGACCAAATAAGATTGTAAAGGTGTAATAGGACTGCAAGGGCTGACTGATGTTGTAGCATACGAATATGAATGTCGTCGGGCCCAGCTGCCGATGATCGACAAGCTGAGAGTGTTGCCTCCAGTTCTTGAAGTGTAAAAGGCACATTATACTGTTCTTCTCTGAGAGAAGAGAAGTCCAAGGGTGCTAACTCTCTGGCAGACTTTGAAGAAAGAAATGAGGGGCATAGATGGAGTCCCTGAGAAATACGGACCAGATGATTGCCAATTTCATTGGCAACATCTAGTGGGTTTGCTGTATCAACACCGGCAACCCGCAGAACAGGAGCCGGGTCAGGAGAATATTTACCACTCAGTTTTCGTACTTTTTTCCAGACTGCACTCATAGAGGAAGCAGAGGTGATGGTGGAGACATAATCTCGCCAGCAAGTGCATTTAGCATCACGGATGACACGGCGAGCGATCGCACGCTTCTGTTTAAAATCAAGGAGTCGCTCTGTGGTTCTATTGTACCGGTACCTGCCCCATGCAGCGCGTTTCAAACGTACTGCACGAGCACAAGCAGGAGACCACCAAGGCACACATTTCTGAGAATGCCTGCCCGAAGTTTGGGGTATAGAATGAGAAGCTGCGGTGAAAACGGAGGACGAGAAGAGGTGTAAAAGCTCATCGATGGAGGACGAAGAAGGAACCTCTTTAAAAACAGTTAGGTGTGAGTAAAGGTTCCAATTTGCCCGATTAAATTGCCAGCGTGGGGTGCGAAGAGGTGGCGAATATGAAGGGGAAGTAAGAATGATTGGGAAATGATCACTGTCATGCAAGTCCGGGAGAACAGACCAAGTGAAGTCTAATGCAGTGGAGGAAGAGCAGACTGAGAGATCGATGCAAGAGAGAGTATGAGTCCGAGGATCAAAATGGGTGTGAGTACCTGTATTTAAAACATGGAGGGGGTGGGTGGCAAGAAAAGCCTCTAACTGAATTCCACGGGAATCACAGTGAGACGATCCCCAGAGGAAATGGTGGGCATTAAATCACCAAGTAACAAAATCGGTGGTGGTAATGACGAAACAAGAAAGGCAATATCCGGAATAGATAATGCCCGAGAAGGAGAGAGAGATAAAGAACAGAGCGTATACCACCTATGTAAGTGGATACGGGCTGCTGTGTAATGCAGCGAAGTATGAACAAATAGCTGATGGTACGGAATATCAGTGCGTAGAAGAAGGGCACTTTCATTAAAGGTCCCATCAGGAAAAGGATCTGAAGAATACATTAAATTATAGCCTGAGATGGAAGAAATAACAGCAGAGTGTAATTTTGGTTCCTGTAAGCAAACACCAACAGGGGCAAACTGGGAGAGTAACATCTAAAGCTCACCCCGATTACCCCTGAGGCCACGTATATTCCACTGTAAATAGGCCATGATTGGCAATGATAAAGATACTTGAAATCCGCAGGTAAGGGTTCCTACGGACTAGAGGGGTTAGAAAAGTCCACATGCGGAGGCAGTGGAAAACGTTCAAGCAGCGAAGGAACGGTGCGCTGTGAAGAAAGGAGTTGCGCAGATGGAGCAGAGGAGAGAGAAAGAGCGGAAGGTGGATCAGTGTCCATTGATGGTTTGGTCTCTACAATATATTCAGAGATTGCTTCAAGTGTTTCAGAATTCAGAGACGTCATATGGGAGACAATATTGGAAATGGTAGGGGGAGGATGAGTAAATATTGGAACTGTATTGGACTGTACCAAGGTAGGGGGGGGGGCGAAAGGGTGGAGGGAACTGGAGAAGCATGGCAGGGGACAGAAGAGGCAGGAACCTGGGAGGTGGCAGAAGAGGAAGAAACTTGGGAGGGAACAGGGGAAAAAGGTACAGTATGAGGAGGAGGGTGAACCTCTACACTTGTAACTGAGCCAGTGAAAGGGGGAGAACCAGGGACAGAGACAGGGAGGGTAAAATGAGGAGGTGGAAGATGGGTAGGTGTTAACGGACCTTTTTTTGACTTGAGAAGTAGAGGGACGATTGGGAGGAGGTGTCGTACGAGGTCTCGTCGATACTGAGGCTTGTGAGAGAGAACACGAAGAAGCGACATCAGACTGAGGCGTTGAAGTAGGGACGTCTGAGCCGAGGACAGCAAAAGGATTAGATACAGGAGTGACTATGGGAGAGGTAACCACAGAGGTGGGTGTAGAAGATGGGATACCAGAAGTGGGGGAACGTTTTGAAACACGGGAATAAGAAACACGTGGGAGACTCCCTTGGAGGCGGAGATGAGAAACTGCCATGGCATAAGGGAGACCTTCCGACTCTTTGAGGTAACGGATTTCCCGCTCATTTAAATAGACTTGACAACGGCGAGAGTACGAAGGGTGAGCCTCATGACAGTTAAGGCAAGAGGGAGATCGATTGCAAGACGTATTAGAATGGTCATCGGCACCACAGACTGGGCATTCGGCGATAGATCTGCAATATTTCGCTGGATGGCCAAATCGCCAGCAATTTCTACTGTTGTGGTGTAGGGATCACCTTTTGAACTTGTAACCGATGTCCTGCTATATAAACTGAGGATGGGAGTTCTCGGCTGTCAAAAGTTAAACGAGCCACATTGCTAGGGTATCGTCTCCGCCCGCGGGCAGGAAGAGCGTAAGTGTCTACCTTGAGGATTGGGAGATCTTGGAGTTCCAGCTGTTCAAGAATGTCAGTGCCACATGTCTGGAAATTTTGTTGAACTATGGTATGGGGCAGAATGACGGTACCACTACAAGAATTGAGGGAATGATGTTTTTCAAGAGTGACAGGAACAGTATCAATATGGGAAAGACGAGAGAGCTCATGAGCCTGGGTAGCATTCTGTACGGTAATGATGCTCGTACCGCTCTTAAGAGCATGAAAAGAAATATCTTTACCAACATGGCGTAGAGTGCCTTGCCAATACTGTGGTCAGAAAGATAGGCAGTAGAGGAAGTCTGTCGTAAAGTGAAGAATTTAGTCCATTGTTCAGTCTGAAACTGAGCGTGGAAAGGTAGTGAAGGACGTGTCGATCGTTTCTGAGAAGAACGAGAAGGTGGAGAAGTATCATCAGCAGGTAATTGTCGTTGGCATTTAGGCGTGAGACCAGAGTTGGTCCGACATGGAACGGGTCGGCGATTTGAAAATTGCCGAACCGTAGAGGGAGAGGCCGGAAGCATAGTCAGAGGAGAGCGAAGGTCCTATAAATTGAAGGAGTCAGTCGAGGCCTCAGTACCTGAAGCGGGTGAGGAAACAGCACCGGCAATAGGTACAGAGGCATGAGGAGTGTCTGAAGAGTGGTCCAAAGATGAGGCGGGGTCAGAACAGGGTGCAGTATCAAGAAGGGGCCCGGGGGTAGTAGGTTCATGGACTAGGGCTGCCATGGTTAGGTTACTTTTCTTTGTTTTTAAGAAAAAAAAAAGGAAAGAAAATAAAAATAAAAAGAATAAAAAAAAGGGGGCACGGGAGGGATAGTTCCTAGGAGGAATGAAAGGGCCAGAAATCTCCCTCCGCGCCCAAGAGGACCTCAGCACCGCAAGTAGCACAGATGCACCATGGAACCCGTGCCATACCCTACCCATCATGCTACTAAACTAACAATCCAGGATAGCAACCTCACATCTGCCGAGCTACCTCGGTGGACAAAAGAGAGGGCGGCCGGATATCCGCCACAAAGCATACCTCCTTTGGCCACCACCCCCGGAATCCGAAAGGTGGCTTCCAGAGATACACCCGTCGCCCGAAAGACACCCAAAGCTACTCCGGGATACCGGAGAGGGATCGGGACATCCCCGGGTGATCCAGATTCCACGGCAAACTACGCCACCGCCAAGAACCTCAATGGAATGGGATGGACCCCGGTATCCTTTCCCCTACCTAGGAACTAGCGCGCCTGTGGAAGAAATCCCAAAGGCCAAAAAGAGGAAGGGCAAAAGGGAGGGGTGGGGAGGAGGAGGAGGAAAGGAAAAAGGGGAGGATGGGATAGGGGAGGGGAGATTGGGGGGTAATTAGGTTCGGTCTGAGGAAGAAGACCGACAGGTCTAATTCCTCAAACCAAGAGCCTCTTCACCACACCAAGGAGCCCCCCTTGAAGAGGATTCATTGCCGAGACTTGTCATTTATTATTAAATATTAAACAGCATATTCATCTACAACAATTAAAATCCAGACAAAATTACATGCGTGTCGCCAAGATCAGGGAATGGGTGGGTGTTATGGTCTGTCTATTGAGACAGGTTTGTATTAGTGATATATGACCCCAGTGGGTTTAGTGCTTAGCTATGATTGTAACAATAAGAGATCTGCAAAACCCATGCTAAATTCTAGGGCTATTATATAGATATCAGTAGCTAGCTAGAGGGGAGCAATATTACACTGACAAGAAAGCTGTCCTAGCATTACTGGCAAGCATGTTTGGTGGCGATTCTTGAAGAGAAAGGTCAGACATCCCGCCCAATCCTGTTTTAGCGCTCTGACAAGGTTTCCAATGCTTGAAACCATTTAATAACATTAAAAATTTGTATAACTACATTAAAAAGCAATCTTTAGAATATAGGTTTGAAAACAAGTGTAAAAGAAAATATTTATTTATAATGTGTTGCTACATACATCGTCTGTACAGTTTGTTTCCTAATTAATCATGTTCAATACATATAAACTACTGTAGACACCACCACTGCTTATTATTATTATAATAAAAAAGAAGCGCTAAGCCACAAGGGCTACACAGTGCTGCAGGGTAGGGAAGGAAGCGAGGGTATTGGATGGCAGAAGGGAGGAGGGATGATCAGTAGGTTACAGAAAACAGCGGGGCAGGGGATAGTATGGGGGTAGAGGGTAGCAAGAGATTGAGGTAGAAAGGGCTGAAGGTATCAGAATTTGTGAATTAAGTCAGTTGCTGTCAAAAAGTCAATGAGAGTGTCTGGATGAAAAGTGGGTCCATCAGCGAGAAGGGAAGGTAAAGAGAGCAGCGGAGCGAAGACGACGATGGAGGTAAATTCTGCGTGCTCGTTGATAAAGTGGGCAGTCCAACAGAATGTGGCTGACTGATAATGGAGCCTGGGAATTCTCACAGAGGAGCAGGGCGCCTCTCCATGAGATATCCACGAGTAATAAGATTATGGCCAATGAGAAGACGGGAGAGAGTAGTCTCCCAACCTCGACACTGGTGATAAGAAGACGGCCAGTAACCTATACTCGGTTTAATAGATTGAAGTTTGCTGCCGAGCAAAGACCAACGTTGTTGCCAACGGGTGTGAAGGTGGGAAGATATTGCAGCAAAATAGTCCGTAAATGGAACACCTCTATATGAGACTGGTAGGTCATGTACTGCTGAACGCACAGCAGTGTCTGGCTGTTCATTGCCCTGAACGTCAACATGACCAGGGACCCAACAAAAAAAATCGTTATGCTTGGTAAAGATGCGGCGTTGCCAAAGTTGGATACGGAGGACTAAGGGGCGAGGTGTATCAAATTTCTGTATAGCCTGTAAAGCACTAAGGGAGTCTGAGACAACCACAAATGATGACACAGGCATAGATGCAATACAGATAAGTGCTGCAAGGATGGCATACAATTCAGCAGTAAAAATACTAGCCGAAGATAGTAAATGCCCTCGTACGACACTGTCCGGAAACTCTTGTGCGAATCCTATGCCGTCAGAAGACTTAGAGCCATCTGTGTACACAGCAATGGCATGAGAATGAGAGTGGAAGTAGTTAAGAAAAAGAGCGGGAAGCGACCGTAGACAGTTGGGCTTTTGAGCAAGGGAGAGAGAAAGAACAGACTCGAACGGCTGGAACTTCCCAGAGGGGTAGGGAAAAGTCAGATGCTACATGAACATAGAAAGGTGGCCTGGTGGCTAAAGCTCCTGCTTCACATACGGAGGGCCCGGGTTCGATTCCCGGCAGGTGGAAACATTTTGACACGTTTCCTTACACCTGTTGTCCTGTTCACCTAGCAGCAAATAGGTACCTGGGTGTTAGTTGACTGGTGTGGGTCGCATCCTGGCGGACAAGATTAAGGACCCCAATGGAAATAAGTTATACAGTCCTCGATGACGCACTGACTTTCTTGGGTTATCCTGGGTGGCTAACCCTCCGGGGTTAAAAATCCGAACGAAATCTTATCTTAAGACAAGAGCGAATGAAGGTGAAGAGAGAAGGGACGGAGTAAACAGGGGGCAGCGAACAAATAAAGAATGTCTACTAATATCAGTGACCATTCTATAAATGGAAGGATTGCAGAGATCATGAGAGCATACATAATAGCAAAGGCAATGGGCATCACGGCGATTGGATAAGGATGGAACGTTCACTTCTGCATAGAGGCTCTCGACAGGGGAAGAGCAAAAAGCACCAAGGCATAAACGTAATCCTTGGTGATGAATGGGGTTAAGACTAGAGAAAGTAGCAGGAGATGCCGCTGAATAGATCTGGTCACCATAATAAAGTTTCGAGCGATGGGACGATAGTGGGAGGCATGTCCTGTAGTACCCAGCTTGCGGAAAGGGAGAACAATGGCAGATTTCCACAGATGGGGAAGAACTACTTGTGCCCAAATAAGATTGAAGAGGTGTAAGAGGACTACAAGGGCTGACTGATGTAAATGTTGTAACATATGAATATGAATGTCGTCAGGCCCAGCTGCCAATGATCGGCAAGCTGAGAGTGTTGCCTCCAGTTCCTGAAGTGTAAAAGGCACATTATACTGTTCTTCTCTGAGAGAAGAAAAGTCCAAGGGTACTAACTCTGGCAGACTTTGAGGAAAAAAACGAGGGGCATAGATGGAGCCCCCAGGAAATACGGACCTGATGAGTGCCAATTTCAATGGCAACATCAAGAGGGTTTGCTACATCAATACCGGCGACCCGTAAAACAGGAGCCGGGTCAGGAGAGTATTTACCACTCAATTTCCTCACTTTTTTCCAGATTGCACTCAGAGGAAGCAAAGGTGATGGTGGGAACAGTCTCGCCAGCAAGTGCGTTTAGCATCTCGGATGACACGGCAAGCGATCGCACGCTTCTGCTTAAAATCAAGAAGTCTCTCGTTGGTTCTATTGTATCGGTACCTGCCTCATGCAGCGCGTTTCAAACTTACTGCACGAGCACAAGCAGGAGACCACCAAGGCACGCACTTCTGAGAATGCCTGCCTGAGGTTTGGGGTATAGAATGAGAAGCTGCGGTATAAACTGACGTCGAGAAGAGGTTTAAGAGCTCATCAGTGGAGGATGAAGGAACCTCACTAAAAGCAGTGAGTTGCGAGTAAAGGTCCCAATTTGCCCAATCATATTGCCAGCGAGGTCTACGGAAAGGTGGTGAATATCAAGGAGAAGTAAGAATGATTGGAAAATGATCACTGTCATGTAAGTCCGGTAGAACAGACCAGGTGAAATCTAGTGCAGTGGAGGAAGAGCAGACTGATAGATCGATGCAAGAGAGAATGAGTACCAGGATCAAAATGGGTGGGAGTACCCATATTTAAAACATGGAGGGGGTGAGAGGCGAGAAAAGCCTCCAACTGGATGCCACGTGAGTCACAATGAGACCCCCCCCCCAGAGGACATGGTGGGCGTTAAAATCACCAAGTAACAGAAGTGGTGGTGGTAAGGCTGAAACTAGAAAGGCAAAATCTGGGATAGAAAATGCTCGAGAAGGAGAGAGATATAAAGAACACATTGTAAACCACTTATTCAAGTGGATACGGGCTGCAGTGTAATGCAGCGAGGTATGGACAAATAGTTGACAGTATGGAATATCATTGTGTAGAAGAAGGGCACTTTCATTAAAGGTCCCATCTGAGAAAGGATCCGAAGAATACAATAAATTATAGCCTGAGATAGGTTGGAAAACAGCCGAGTAATTTTGGTTCTTGTAAGCAAGCATCAACAGGGGAAAACCTGGAAAGCAACATCTGAAGCTCACCCCGATTACCCCTGAGGTCGCAGATATTCCACTGTAAATAGGCCATGATTGGCGATGAAGAAAATACCAGGAATCCATAGGGAAGGGCACCTACAGACTAGAGGGGTTAGAAAAGTCAACGTGTGGTGGCATTGGAAGACGTTCAAGCAGCGAAGGAACGGAGCGTTACGAAGAATGGAGTTGTGAAGATGGAGGAGAGGGAAGGGAAGGAACAGGTGACGACTCAGTGTCCATTGAAGGTCTAGTCTGTAATATATTCTGAAATGGCTTCAAGTGTTTCCGAATTCAAAGATGTATGGGAGACCACATTGGAGGTAGGAGGAGGGTGAGTAAAGATTGGGACAGTAATGGACTGTACCAAAGTAGAGGGGGATGAAAGAGTGTAGGGGACTGGAGATGAAGTGTGGGGGGGGGGACAGAAGAGGCAGAAACCTGGGAGGTGGCAGAAGAGAGAAACTTGGGAGGGGATGGGGGTGGAAGGCATAGTATGAGGAGGAGGGTGAATCTCCACACTTGTAATAGAGCCAGAGAGAGGGGAAGAACTAGGCACAGACTGGAAAGGTAAAGTGTGGAGGTGGAAGAAGGGAAGGAAGGGGCAAAGAAGATTTGAGCAATGTGGATTTTTTTTTGACTTCTGAAAAATAGATGGGCGATTGGTATAAGGTGTCATACGAGGTCTTGTCATTATTGGGGCTTGCGAGGAAGGACGCAAAGATGTGAGAACAGACCGAGTTGTAGTCGGGACGTCAGAGCCAAGGACAGCAAAAGGATTAGATGCTGGAGTGGCTATGGGAGAGGTAACAACAGAGGAGGCTGCAGATGGGACCCCAGAAGTGGGGGGATGTTTTGAAACACGAGAATAAGAAACACAGGGTAGTCTCCCTTGGAGGCGGAGATGAGTAACTGCCATAGCATAAGGGAGACCTTCTGCTTCTTTGAGGCAACGGATTTCATGCTCAGTTAAGTAGACCTGGTAACGGCGGGAGTACGAAGGGTGAGCTTCATTACAATTAAGGCAAGATGGAGGTTGACTGCAAGAAGTATTAGAATGGTCGTCGGCACCACAGACTGGGCATTCGGCTATAGATCTGCAATATTTCGCTGGGTGACCAAAACGCCAGCAATTTCTACATTGTTGCAGTGTAGGGATCACCTTTCAAACTTGTAACCTATGTCCCACGACAATCAGAGGACGCGAGTTCTCGGATGTCGAAAGTTAATTGAGCCACATTGCAAGGGTAACGTCTCTGCCCACAGGCAGGAAGGACGTAAGTGTCTACTTTGAGGATTGGGAGATCCTGGAGTTCCAGCTGTTCAAGAATGTCGTTGCCACATGACGGGAAATTCTGTTGGACTATGGTATGGGGCAGAATGACAGTACCACTACTAGAATTGAGAGAGATGTTTTTCAATAGTGATAGGAGTAGTATCGATATGCGAAAGGAGAGAAAGATCATGAGCTTGGGTAGCATTCTGGACAGTGATGATGCACGTACCGCTCGAGAGCATGAAATGAAATATCTCTACCAACATGACGAAGGAGCACTTTGCCAATACTATGGTCAGAAAGATAGGCAGAAGAAGTCGGTTGTAAAGTAAAGAATTTAGTCTATTGTGTGGTCCAAAACTGAGCGTGGAGAGGGAGTGCAAGACGTGTCGGTCGTTTCCAAGTAGAATGGAAAGGTAACAAAGGAGCATCATCAGGAGATTGACATTGGCTTTTAGGAGTAGGGCCGGAGTTGGTCCATTGTGAAACAAGCTGGCGATTCGAAAATTGCCATACCGTAGAGGGAGAGGCCAGAAGCATAGTCAAAGGAGAGCGGAGGTCAGACAAATCGAAGGAGTCAGGCGAAGCCCCGGTACCTGAAACGGGTGAGGAAACAGCACCAGCAAGAGGTACAGGGGCATCAGGAGTGTCCGAAGAGTGGTCTAAAAACAAGGCAGGGTCAGAATGGGGTGCGGTATCAAGAAGGGGCCTGGGGGTAGTGGGTTTATGGATTGGGTTCTCCATGGTTAGGTTACTCCTTTGCTTTTTGTTTTTAAGAAAAAAAAATAAAAAAAAGAAAAAAGGGGGGACCGGGGAGGGATAGTTCCTAGGGGGAATGAAAGGGCCAGAAATCTCCCTCCGCGCCCAAGAGGACCTCAGCACCGCAAGTAGCGTAGATGTAGCATGAAACCCGTGCCATACCCTACCCTTCATGCCAGTAAACCAGCAATCTGGGATAGCAACCTCACATCTGCCGAGCTACCTCGGTGGACAGAAGAGAGGGCGGCTGGATATGTGCCACAAAGCACACCTCCTTCGGCCACCAGACCCAGAATCCGAAAGGTGGCTTCTAGAGATATACCCATCGCCCGAAAGACACCCAGAGCTACACTCCGGGATACAGGAGAGGGATCAGGACATCCCCAGGAGATCCAGATTCCACGGCAAACTATGCCACTGCCAAGAACCTCAACAGAATGGGATGGTCCCCGGTATCCTTTCCCCTACCTAGGAACTAGCGCCTGTGGGAGAAATCCTAAAGGCCAAAAAGAGGAAAGGCAAAAGGGAAGGGTGGGGAGGAGGAGGAGGAAAGGAAAAAGGGGAGGATGGGATAGGGAAGGGGGGATTGGGGGGTAATTAGGTTCGGTCTGAGGAAGGAGACCGACAGGTCTAATTCCTCAGACCAAGAGCCTCTTCACCACAACAAGGAGCCCCCCCTTGAAGAGGTGCACAAGACTCAAAGAAATCAATTGGGAAAAAGTGGCATTTGGGAATTTTACAGCTGGCGACTGTAAAAGTCATTTTGAAGAAATTTTAACGGATTAAATCAGTGAAGACACTCACCATGGTTTTGGCTGAGGTTACAGAAAACCTGCCAGAACTCAAGTTAAAGAGGAGGAAAATCTTGTTTCCTATTCATCGTTTCCAAAGAGATGCTTTGGATAGAGGTCATAAGCAATTCACCAAGGGGGTAATATTATTGTAAATCTGGCTAAAGCTTGGAAAAATTTGTCCGAGGAAGAAAATGACATGAATAGAAAGCCATATCAAGAGGAGCTTGCAGAGAAGCGTGCAAAGTTACCTTTGACATCTTCACATAGGTATCATAATCTGTTGACAAAAGCACAGTATAGTACAGTATAGTGCCAATATTTGTGTGGGTGGTGGGGAAGGGGGGTTGAAGCATGATCTTTCAATGTTTCAGTAAGTAGGAGGCTAGAGATAATGAATACAGTGGACCCCCGCATAACGATGGCATCACACAGCGATTTTTCCGCATACCGCTTACTTTTATCGCAAAATTTTTGCCGCGCATACCGATTAAAAACCCGCTCACCGATTTTCGTCCGAGACGCGTCCAATGTGCCCTCACATGTGCCGCCCGTCCCATTGTTTACCAGCCAGCCTCCGCGGTAACATCCAAGCATACACTCGGAATATTTCGTATTATTACAGTGTTTTCGGTGCTGTTTCTGGAAAATAAGTGACCATGGGCCCCAAGAAAGCTTCTAGTGCCAACCCTGTGGTAAAAAGGGTGAGAATTAGTATGGAAATTAAGAAAGATTTTGAAGGGTTTGGGGCTAACCCTGAGAAGCCTATGCCAGTTGTGGAATCCATTGTGCCTACTTCAAAGATTAAGGAAATGTGTGCACAGTGGGTTGAACTGCAAACCTTTATAGATGAAAATCACCCTGACACAGCTGTTGCAAGCCGTGCTGGTGACTATTTCAATGACAATGTTGTGGCCCATTTTAGACAAATCGTAAAGGAACGGGAGGTACAGAGCTCTATGGACAGATTTGTTGTGCGACAGAGGTCCAGTGACTCTCAAGCTGGTCCTAGTGGCATTAAAAGAAGAAGGGAAGTAACCCCGGAAAAGGACTTGCTACCTCAAGTCGTAATGGAAGGGGATTCCCCTTCTAAACAGTAAGAAGATAATGCTCTCCCCTCCTCCCATCCCATCAATCATCACCAGATCTTCAATAAAAGTAAGTGTCATGTAATTGTGCATGCCTTTTTCAGTTTGTGTGTATTAAAATTAACATTTCATGTGGTAAAAAAAAATTTTTTTCATACTTTTGGGCGTCTTGCACGGATTAATTTTATTTCCGTTATTTCTTATGGGGAAAATTCATTCGCATAACGATTATTTCGCATAACAATTATCCCTCTTGCACGGATTAAAATCGTTAACCGGGGGTCCACTGTATTCCATATATGAAGTCAGTATTTTGTGAAGGGATTCATGGAAACCTGTTAACTGGACTTTAGTCCTGGAGGTGGGACATACAACACCTGCACTCTTAAACAAAGGGGTTTGGGATATTTACTGCTTAGAGTGACATTTAAACTGTCATATCTGCATGCCTCTAGCAAGACAGTGATAATGTGAATGATGGTAAAAGTTTCTTTTTTGGGTCACCCTGCCTCAGTGGGAGACAGCCAGCATGTTAAAATGTGGCATGAACATTTTCCAGACAATGGAGTCTGAGAATTTAGAAGATAGTTTAGTGGTTTGAAATATAAAATTTAGAGCTATGGAGAAGTTGAAATAGTTTAATAGTTTAGAAAGGTTGGAGAAAGTTAAGTTGATAAAAAATTACTAAATTTAAAAAGAAAAACTTTGTTTTTCTTTTTAGTTCACCCTGCCTCAGTGGGACATGGCCAGTGTGTTGAAAGAAAAAAAAATGATCAAGAGTATATAAAGAAATTAGATCAAATAGAAATGACCCAAAATGGATGAATAATAGGCTCAAATATCTTTTAGGACAGAAAAAATGAATTTATAGGCACATCAAAAGAGGTGAGGGTCATCTTATGAATCATTATATTGACATTAAGAGGGACATTAAAAAGGGGATACGGAAAGCTAATCGGGACTATGAAATTAAAGTTGCTAGGGAATCAAAAACCAACCCAAAAAGTTTTTTCCAGGTATAGAGAACAAAAGCTAGAGATAAGATAGGTCCCCTTAAAGATAGCTCTTGGCATCTCATTGACAAGGAGAAAGAAATGTGCTCTATTCTTAATAATTATTTTCTCTGTTTTCACTTGGGAGGACACTAACAATATCCCAGTAATAAATTTTTATAGTGGGCCTGAAGACGATAAAGTATACAATATCATAGTCACTAGCGAAATGGTTATCAAACAGATGCAGACTGAAGCAAAATAAATCCCCAGGCCCTGATGAACTTTTTTCTAAGGTACTTTGTGTAAAATGGAACTTTGTGAAACATTGATTAATACTTTTAATATTTCTCTTCAAACAGGTGTAGTGTCTGATATGTGGAAGATGGCTAATGTAATTCCTATTTTTAAAGCAGGGGACAAGTCGGTGCCATCAAATTACCACCCAATAAGCCTAACCTCAATTGTAGGCATATTACTAGAATCAATTATAGCTGATAATATAAGAAGCCATCTGCATAAGCACAGCTTGATTAATGATACTCGGCATGGATTCACGAGGGGCCGTTCCTGCCTAACTAATTTATTAACGTTCTTCAGTAAAGCTTTTGAGGCCGTTGATCATGATGAAGAATTCGTTATTGTTTATTTAGATTTTAGTAAGGCTTTTGATAAGAGTACTGCACCAGAGACTTCAAAAAAGTGACAGCTCATGGCATTGGGGGAAAAGTGCTGTCATGGATCGAGTCATGGCTCACTAATACGAAGCAGAGAGGATGCTTAAATGGGGTTTAAATCCCAGTGGGGATCTGTAACAAGTGGCGTACCACGGGGATCAGTTTTAGGCCCGTTGTTTATAATATATATCAATGACCTTGATGAGGGTATTACTAGTGATATGAGCAAATCACACAAAGAATCACACAAAGTGGGAGTTGTCACAGTTGCTCTTTGCTGATGACACTGTGCTCTTGGGAGGTTCTGAAGAGAAGTTGAAGAGGATGGTGGATGAATTTGGTAGGGTATGCAAAAGAAAATTAAAAGTGAATACATGAAAGAGTAAGGTAATGAGGATAACAAAAACATTAGGTGATGAAAGATTGGATATCAGATTGGAGGGAGAGAGTATGGAGGAGGTGAATGTATTCAGATATTTGGGAGTGGACGTGTCAGCGGATGGGTCTATGAAAGATGAGGTGAATCATAGAACTGATGAGGGGAAAAGGGCAAGTGGTGCGCTTAGGAGTCTGTGGAGACAAAGGACTCTATCCTTGGAGGCAAAGAGGGGAATGTATGAGAGTATAGTTTTACCAATGCTCTTACATGGGTGTGAAGCATGGGTGATGAATGTTGCAGTGAGGAGAAGGCTGGAGGCAGTGGAGATGTCACGTCTGAGGGCAGTGTGTGGTGTGAATATAATGCAGAGAATTCGTAGTTTGGAAGTTAGGAGGAGGTGCAGGATTACCAAAACTGTTGTCCAGAGGGCTGAGGAAGGGTTGTTGAGGTGGTTCGGAACAGAGTGACTTCAAGAGTGTATCAGTCTGTAGTGGAAGGAAGGTGGGGTAGGGGTCGGCCTAGGAAAGGTTGGAGGGAGGGGGTAAAGGAGGTTTTGTGTGAGAGGGGCTTGGACTTCCAGCAGGCATGCGTGAGCGTGTTTGATAGGATTGAATGGAGACAAATGGTTTTTAATACTTGACGTGCTGTTGGAGTGTGAGCAAAGTAACATTTATGAAGGGGTTCAGGGAAACCGGCAGGCCGGACTTGAGTCCTGGAGATGGGAAGTACAGTGCCTGCACTCTGAAGGAGGGGTGTTAATGTTGCAGTTTAAAAACTGTAGTGTAAAGCACCCTTCTGGCAAGACAATGATGGAGTGAATGATGGTGAAAGTTTTTCTTTTTCGGGCCACCCTGCCTTGGTGGGAATCGGCCAGTGTGATAAAAAAAATAATAAAATAATAATGAGCAAATTCACCGATGACACAGAAAGGTAGGATAATTGATTCAAACGTAGATGTTAGGGAACTTCAGAAGGATTTAGACACTATTCTTGGTCAGAAAAGTGGCAGATGCCGTTCAGTGTAGATAAATGCAAGGTTCTGAAGCTTGGGAGTGTCCATAACTCCAGCACTTGTAAGTTAAATGATGCAGAACTTAGCCATACAGATTGTGAAAAGGACTTGGGGGTTATGGTGAGCAGCAACCTTAAACCAAGACAGCAATGCCTAAGCGTACGTAATAAGGCAAATAGATTACTGGGATTTATATCAAGAAGTGTAAGCAACAGAAGTCCAGAGGTTATACTGCAGCTTTATACATCATTAGTAAGGCCTCACCTAGATTATGCAGCTCAGTTCTGGTCTCCATATTACAGAATGGACATAAATTCGTTAGAAAACATTCAGCGTAGGATGACTAAATTAATACATAGCATTAGAAATCTTCCTTATGAAGAAAGATTGAAGACTCATAAATTGCATTCACTTGTTAGACGAAGAATGAGGGGAGACCTGATCAAAGTGTATAAGCGGAAGAAGGGTATTAATAAATGGGATATAAATAAACTCTTGAGGATCTCTCTCCAAGAGAACTCGCAATAATGGATTTAAATTAGATAAGTTTAGATTTAGAAAGGATGTAGGAAAGTATAGGTTTGCAAATAGGGTAGTTGAGTGGAACAGTCTACCTAGTTGGATTATTGAGGCTAGGACTTTAGGCAGTTTCAAATTTAGGTTAGGTAAATGAGTGAGGGGTTAGATTTGAGTGGGACTTGCAAATGAGTGGATAGAGCTATCAGAGCTTATTTCTTGGGTACCATTGAAAATAGGGTTGAGAAAATGTTTTGTTAGTGGGATGAATTGTAAAGGACCTGCCTAGTATGGGCCAACAAGCCTGCTGCAGTGTTCCTCCTTTCTTCTGTTCTTATGTAAGACACTAAAAAACATTGATCACCTGGAATTTATATTTTAACCAAAGGAAAGCACCATTCTTGTGGACAATCAAATATCCACTGTTTATTGTCTACCAAGACAATTTTTTAATAATGGAGGCAATAATAAAGCTTACTTTCATACTTTCTTTCTGATAGATTTTGTAGTCTTCCAGACTGGCATAACATCTGTATCTGAGTAACCATCATTGCTGCTGGAGTCATCAGATTCCAGTTTATTTGGCGTGGTGGTCAATGAGGCTTCAGCTGAGATTTGTAAGGTGACTGGCTGGGTTCAGTGTCACATTCAGTCAGTGTCAGTTTTCGTACTTTCTTCCTCAAATGTTTTTACATTTCTTCTTGTATTCTCTGATCGTCATCACTAGAGAATGAATCAAGAGTTTTAGTTCCTAAGTAATTTACTTTAGTTTCAAACATAGAAAAAGTTGATAAATTAGACACATGTGCAACTCTTGGGTATCTTTATTAAGGAAACGTTTCGCCACACAGTGGCTTCATCAGTCCGTACACAGGGGAAACTTGAACAGGAGGAGAATGAGGTAATCAGTCCATCAACCTGGAGTCGATGTGGTCAGTCCATCAATCGAATAGAATGATGGAATGACCACATCAACTCAAGGTTGAGGGACTGATTACCTCATTCTCCTCCTGTTCAAGTTTCCCCTGTGTATGGACTGATGAAGCCACTGTGGCAAAACGTTTCCTTAATAAAGATACCCAAGAGTTGCACGTGTCTAATTTATCAACGTGTCGGTTCTGTGAACCATTCATCTATAGAAACAGTTGGTGCAGATATTTCTTTGCCTTTTTTTGAATTTGATTTTGCAATGTCACTATGATTTGTACCTTTCACTGCCTTTGATTTCACATAACCATCACTGGATAACCTATCTTTAGACTGCAAAGAATCACTTTTGCTCTCATTCTTTTTCTTTTTAAACTCGACATTTTTAAGATTGTTGTTCTTGTTAGATTAAGAATCAGCAGTAAAGTGATCTTTACTCAGTTCTCTGGAGAAGTTATCCTCACTTGTTTTTCTCACCGTCTTCTGCTTCCGTGGGCTTAACAAATAAACAGGATACTTTTTATTAGGATACACTTCTTCAAATATATCACGTTGAAAGAATGTAAACAATGTCTTGCGATGAACGCCAAGATACACTCTAAGCCAATTTTTGTTCATGTTTTTCACATACTGTTATATTTGTTCTGCATATTTTTCCTTAAGTTCTTCACAACGTTCAGTATATCTTTGCTTCTCATCCTTGGACAGGTTTTTCCCATTCTTTTAAACACACATTTTTGATCTGGGACTGTGATTCACATTGACTGTGCCAAATGTTTTAACCTCATACAGAAGAGCATAAAAGGGTTCTTAGGAGGTTTGCATGGTTCATCAAGAAACTCTGGGAAGGACATTTCAAATTTTATCACATTTTTAAATGCTTCGGATGATTTTAACAGTTGACGACGGGTACTTGCAGATGGGGCGGTTTTCTTAGGATTTTTTGTTTTCTTAATTTTACCTCCCTGTGAAAAACATTAGTTAAATAAGTTTTATATATTTTGATAAGACTAAATGAGAAATACAGTGTTTTCTTAAGCTGTTATTAAACTACACAAGATGGTACAGTTTTAAAATAATTAACCAGATAGTAACCAAAAATATATCTGCTGAATTGAAAATGACTCATCTTTCACTTTTCTCTTACTAGCTGTTACCACTCCTTTACCTAGACAGACACCCAAACATTTTACACATTGCAGCCACTGACCCCAATGTCTCCATCACCTCCACACTGACTACCACATCTCTACTGCACTGGTTTCTCCTTGTATGAGAATTGAACTTAATTGGTTCCTAGGTGGTGTTGTGAAAGGGTTTCTTTTTTGGGTCACCCTGCCTCGGTGGGAGACGGCTAGCGTGTTGAAATTATGTAAATAAATATACAGTGGTTCCTCGTTTATCGTCGTTAATCCGTTCCTGGGAGTGCAACGATTATCGAAATAGACTATTTTCGAATCAATTTTCCCCTTAAGAAATAATGTAAATACAATTAATCCGTTCCTGACACCCAGAAGTATTAAAACAAAATTTTTTTTTTACATGAAATATAGATGTAATACAATGGGACATGATGAATGAAACATTAACAGCATAACACTTACCTTTATTAGCAATTCTTCTTAGTGTATGGAAGACCGAAGGAGGAAAGATTGGTTTAGTTACTGTTTGCAAGGGGAATCCCCTTCCATCAACACCTTAGGTACCAAGTCCTTTACCGGGGTTACTTCTGTTTCTTAACCCTTAAACGGTCCAAACAGATCGACGTTCAAATTCGTATTGCTACAAAAGTAGATCTAATTTTTTTTACATGTTTTCAAATGTAAAACAAAAAAGAAGATCTACATTTTTTACATACTTTCAGATGTTGAAAAAACGTATATATACGTTTGGACCATTTAAGGGTTAATGACATTAGGACCAGCTTGAGTCACTGGAGTCCTGTCTCGCAAAAAGTGTCCAGAGAGCTCTGTTTCTGGTGTTTACCTGGAGTTTACCTGGAGAGAGTTTCGGGGGTCAATGCCCCCGCGGCCCGGTCTGTGACCAGGCCTCCTGGTGGATCAGCGCCTGATCAACCAGGCTGTTGCTGCTGGCTGCACGCAAACCAACGTACGAGCCACAGCCCGGCTGATCGGGAACTGACTTTAGGTGCTTGTCCAGTGCCAGCTTGAAGACTGCCAGGGGTCTGTTGGTAATCCCCCTTATGTGTGCTGGGAGGCAGTTGAACAGTCTCGGGCCCCTGACACTTATTGTATGGTCTCTTAACGTACTAGTGACACCCCTGCTTTTCATTGGGGGGATGGTGCATCGTCTGCCAAGTCTTTTGCTTTCGTAGTGAGTGATTTTCGTGTGCAAGTTCGGTACTAGTCCCTCTAGGATTTTCCAGGTGTATATAATCATGAATCTCTCCCTCCTGCGTTCCAGGGAATACAGGTTTAGAAACCTCAAGCGCTCCCAGTAATTGAGGTGTTTTATCTCCGTTATGCGCGCCGTGAAAGTTCTCTGTACATTTTTTAGGTCAGCAATTTCACCTGCCTTGAAAGGTGCTGTTAGAGTGCAGCAATATTCCAGCCTAGATAGAACAAGTGACCTGAAGAGTGTCATCATGGGCTTGGCCTCCCTAGTTTTGAAGGTTCTCATTATCCATCCTGTCATTTTTCTAGCAGATGCGATTGATACAATGTTATGGTCCTTGAAGGTGAGATCCTCCGACATAATCACTCCCAGGTCTTTGACGTTGGTGTTTCGCTCTATTTTGTGGCCAGAATTTGTTTTGTACTCTGATGAAGATTTAATTTCCTCATGTTTACCATATCTGAGTAATTGAAATTTCTCATCGTTGAACTTCATATTGTTTTCTGCAGCCCACTGAAAGATTTGGTTGATGTCCGCCTGGAGCCTTGCAGTGTCTGCAATGGAAGACACTGTCATGCAGATTCGGGTGTCATCTGCAAAGGAAGACACGGTGCTGTGGCTGACATCCTTGTCTATGTCGGATATGAGGATGAGGAACAAGATGGGAGCTAGTACTGTGCCTTGTGGAACAGAGCTTTTCACCGTAGCTGCCTCGGACTTTACTCTGTTGACGACTACTCTCTGTGTTCTGTTAGTGAGGAAATTATAGATCCATCGACCGACTTTTCCTGTTATTCCTTTAGCGCGCATTTTGTGCGCTATTATGCCATGGTCACACTTGTCGAAGGCTTTTGCAAAGTCTGTATATATTACATCTGCATTCTTTTTGTCTTCTAGTGCATTTAGGACCTTGTCGTAGTGATCCAGTAGTTGAGACAGACAGGAGCGACCTGTTCTAAACCCATGTTGCCCTGGGTTGTGTAACTGATGGGTTTCTAGATGGGTGGTGATCTTGCTTCTTAGGACCCTTTCAAAGATTTTTATGATATGGGATGTTAGTGCTATTGGTCTGTAGTTCTTTGCTGTTGCTTTACTGCCCCCTTTGTGGAGTGGGGCTATGTCTGTTGTTTTTAGTAACTGAGGGACGACCCCCGTGTCCATGCTCCCTCTCCATAGGATGGAAAAGGCTCGTGATAGGGGCTTCTTGCAGTTCTTGATGAACACAGAGTTCCATGAGTCTGGCCCTGGGGCAGAGTGCATGGGCATGTCATTTATCGCCTGTTCGAAGTCATTTGGCGTCAGGATAACATCGGATAGGCTTGTGTTAATCAAATTTTGTGGCTCTCTCATAAAAAATTCATTTTGATCTTCGACTCTCATTCTGGTTAGCGGCTTGCTAAAAACTGAGTCATATTGGGACTTGAGTAGCTCACTCATTTCCTTGTTGTCATCTGTGTAGGACCCATCTTGTTTAAGTAGGGGCCCAATACTGGACGTTGTTCTCGATTTTGATTTGGCATAGGAGAAGAAATACTTTGGGTTTCTTTCGATTTCATTTATGGCTTTTAGTTCTTCCCGCGATTCCTGACTCCTAAAGGATTCTTTTAGCTTAAGTTCGATGCTTGCTATTTCTCTGACCAGTGTCTCCCTGCGCATTTCAGATATATTGACCTCTTTTAGCCGCTCTGTTATTCTTTTCCGTCGCCTGTAAAGGGAGCGCCTGTCTCTTTCTATTTTACATCTACTCCTCCTTTTTCTTAGAGGAATAAGCCTTGTGCATACATCGAGTGCCACCGAGTTAATCTGTTCTAGGCATAAGTTTGGGTCTGTGTTGCTTAGTATATCTTCCCAGCTTATATCGGTTAGGACTTGGTTTACTTGGTCCCACTTTATGTTTTTGTTATTGAAGTTGAATTTGGTGAATGCTCCCTCGTGACTAGTCTCATTATGTCGGTCTGGGGCTCCACGCATACATGTCTGAACCTCAATTATGTTGTGATCTGAGTATATTGTTTTTGATATGGTGACATTTCTTATCAGATCATCATTGTTAGTGAAGATGAGGTCTAGTGTATTCTCCAGTCTAGTAGGCTCTATTATTTGCTGGTTTAAATTGAATTTTGTGCAGAGATTTAAAAGCTCGTGTGAGTGTGAGTTTTCATCAGAGATGCCTCCTGGTGTTATTACTGCAACAATATTATTTGCTATATTCCTCCATTTTAGGTGCCTTAAGTTGAAATCCCCCAGGAGCAAGATGTTGGGTGCAGGAGCTGGAAGATTTTCCAGACAGTGGTCAATTTTTAACAGCTGTTCCTGGAATTGCTGGGATGTTGCATCCGGAGGCTTGTAGACTACCACAATGACTAGGTTTTGGTTCTCGACCTTTACTGCTAAAACTTCCACTACGTCATTTGAGGCATTAAGCAGTTCTGTGCAAACAAGTGACTCTGCAATGTACAGGCCAACCCCCCCCTTTTGCCTGTTCACTCTGTCACATCTGTATAGGTTGTAACCTGGGATCCATATTTCGTTGTCCAAGTGATCCTTTATGTGGGTCTCAGTGAAAGCCGCGAACATTGCCTTTGCCTCTGCAAGCAGTCCACGGATGAAAGGTATTTTGTTGTTTGTTGCTGGCTTTAGACCCTGTATATTTGCAAAGAAGAATGTTATCGGACTGGTGGTATTGTTGGTACTGGGGGGGGATTTTTTTTCCGGCATTAGTATCTGTATCTGTTGGTTTGGAGTGGAGGCCATCGACTGTGGTTCCACTCCAGGAATGACTGGATTTGGTGTACGATTTCTGCCATTTCCTGCCAGTTTTTTTTCCTTCCTGGCACTAAAAAACCTCTCCCTCTTGAGTGGCTGTGGCTACCCAGGTTTTCCCATGGCCTGGATGTTTTGTATCTTTTTGTCCCCTTTAGATGGTATGCCTGGCAATTTAAGTTATAGCACAGTCTTTCCTGTACTGAAGAGGTACACATTTCAGGGTGAAAAAGCTTACAGGAAGGGAGTTTGCATTTTCCTGTTGTCATATGGGCATGACATTTTCTAGGGTGGTCATAGTTGCATGTCCCATCTGTTTTTCCAGATTTCCCATGCCAGCAGATACCAAGTGCATAGTATGTGCACAGGCTTGGTTTCCGTTTGCCTTGGGTTTCTGTGACTGTATTCCCTGTTGGTGCATGTTTCCCTGTCTTACTCCTATCCTCCCTAGCACCAACAATGGAGCTCCCACCAGTTGTTTTTGGTAATTTATCCTCACTATTGCTATTGGAGTCCTCTTGTTTGCTATTTCCTGCGGTATTTCTAGTCTAAAATGGGCCAAGACTGTCACTGTACAAGTTGCCGATATGGTTTGCAACATCCTTCTCATGGTGATGTTTCTCCATAAATCTTTCCATCCTACCCCACATTTCGAAAATCTCCTTAATTTCTGAAGAAGGCACCTTCTTCCATCTCTTCCTCCTCTGCAGCAAGATTCTGAGCTGCGATCTGTTGCTGTTCCTGCTGAAGCTCTTGCAGCTCCTCAGTGGTTAGCTCTTTGTTGTGGTCCTCCACCAACTCTTCCACATCCTCCAAACTCACATCCAACCCCATGGAACTCTCCAATGCCAAAATAGAGTTCACAACTGACAGGCTCATCAGGGTCAGCCACAAACCCTTCAAAATCCCTCTTGTGGACAAAATCTGGCCACAATTTTCTCCAAGCAGAGTTCCAAGTCCTGGTAGTCACTTCCTAGCCTTTTCACAAATAATCCATGTCATAGGACTATCTACTGCTAATTGTTTCTTGTTTATCCACCAATAATAACTTCTCAACCTCTGAGTACTGGTGATCTCATTTTTGTCAGCATATTTACCCCCTTTGCAACAACAGCTTCCTTGATTTCCTTTTTCTTGGCCACGATGGACGATATGGTTGTACGGGATTTATTATACATCCTGGCCAGCTCGGCCTCACGTACGCCACTTTCATATTGTTCAACGATGTTTTTCTTAAATTCAATCATATTCCTCACCTTTACCAAAGGCTTGGCACTAAGAGCTTTCTTTGGAGCCATGGTAACTTATTTAGCACTTGCAAGCACTAAAATGAATCAAATATTATGAAATTTTGTATGAACATGTGAGGGGACCATCGCTCACTGGTAAACAATGGCACACTGGCGGCTCAGAGCCGTGAGTACGTGTCCAGGACAAACGGCGATTAGAGAGTCAACCGACCATTTATGAGCCAATGTTTGGACTAAAATAACGTGACAATTTCCGAAAAGGACAACTATTGAGCCCGACTATCATTGAGGGACCACTGTATATCTAGCTCTACTGTTCCTCTTGAGCAAAAGAGATAATTTTGTACAGTACTCACAAGTAGTATCTCATAAACAACGTTAACTCGTCTTGATTATTTTCCCAATCATCTATCTGCATTCTGTACTTCTCCATTTCCTGGAAAACAAATGAATTTCTGGCATCATTATAAATTTTTAGTAACAATGAAATTTTGAATTGGAGCTGCCCTACCATTCTTAAAATCATACTTGGTTATGTCTCATTCCCTAGGTAGTGAGGCCAAGCAAAAGTTCAATGTTTCACTGCAAATACAATAATCCAAGAGTGAGGTGTAGCAATCAGTTTAACACAAAAGGCACTAGCACCATTATTAATTTGCTTCCATTATTAATTTCTACTGTTATCAATTCACTGCATATTCATAAATTTCTTGTAAACGGTTCTGATCACTACCTTATCTAGTAAATATTTGAAATTTAGTTTTCTTGAAGAGGGCAGGCTTTTGTACCTCTCCATAGCCACCACGAGCTTCTCTGAACCTGAAAACTGGTCCAACTCTCCAGTCTTCTAGAGTTCATGATAATACATCATGCTAGGTGTGGTGGGAGGAAGCATTGGCATTCTCTTGTATCTGAAAATATAGGAACATTTGTAGTACCTTGAATAATAAAGGGGATAAAACAAATTACACTATCAATAAGTGTAATTAAAGAATGGCCTATCTGTGAATAGGGCACAATCTCATATGCCTCATTAATGAGAAGGGAAGCTACCAAGTAAGTATACAAGATTTACCAAGAACAAAAAAAAAAAAAAAAAAACCAGCAATGCTGCCAGAGTAGAAAGCATTCTGAAGGATGGATAAGGAATGGTTCATTTGATAAAAGTGTCACACGTGTCTTCTCAGTACAATACAGTCTTGTGTTACAATGAGAGGGAGTCACCATAGTTCTGAGTTATGATTTGCCCCTCAAAGGAGTTTAGTTTTGAGTTGTGGCGAAAAATTGAAGATATGATATGCATTTGCTCTTTAATTATGCCATCTGTGTTACCATGTCATCATGGCCCCTAAAGTGTGCAATGACCAGGATATCTATGAAGCTCAAAAAAGTGTTAAAAACAAGATGCAGGAGTTAGAAGGGCATTGGTGTCTGAGTACGGCTTTCCACTATCAACCATCTTATTAAGCAATGACATTATAGAGGATATTTCAGTGGCCGATGAATCTAAGCTAATGAAAATAAGGCAGAGAAATTATCACACAGATGGAAAGACTAGTTACTGTAGATAAGAGAGAAGCAGATGAAGGACAATGCCTGCATGCTATATCTAAGCCAGCCCTTGTAGATTTAGCACTTAATTCTGATAAAAATAATACATCTGAGCATGCAAAGCGCAGGGTGCAGTAAAAGTTGCCCTTACAGGGTTTTGGGATGAATTACCATAGAATCTTATTTTGTGGTTTTGAGTCAGTAGTTTTGGGTTATGTTACATCTGGAGCAGATTAATACTGCAACTCAAGGTACCCATGTATATAATACTGCAACTCAAGGTACCCATGTATATAATACTGCAACTCAAGGTACCCATGTATATAATACTGCAACTCAAGGTACCCATGTATATAATACTGCAACTCAAGGTACCCATGTATATAATACTGCAACTCAAGGTACCCATGTATATAATACTGCAACTCAAGGTACCCATGTATATAATACTGCAACTCAAGGTACCCATGTATATAATACTGCAACTCAAGGTACCCATGTATATAATACTGCAACTCAAGGTACCCATGTATATAATACTGCAACTCAAGGTACCCATGTATATAATACTGCAACTCAAGGTACCCATGTATATAATACTGCAACTCAAGGTACCCATGTATATAATACTGCAACTCAAGGTACCCATGTATATAATACTGCAACTCAAGGTACCCATGTATATAATACTGCAACTCAAGGTACCCATGTATATAATACTGCAACTCAAGGTACCCATGTATATAATACTGCAACTCAAGGTACCCATGTATATAATACTGCAACTCAAGGTACCCATGTATATAATACTGCAACTCAAGGTACCCATGTATATAATACTGCAACTCAAGGTACCCATGTATATAATCAGAACATACACACAAAATGGAACATTACTCCTCACTCAAGGAAGATCTGTCCATCACTTTTGAGAGGACCCTCAATGATGGGAAATACAAAATCAGGATTTTTCTCCACGTATTCATCTGCACTTTTCTGTGAAGCAGCAAAATAAAAGCAATTAGGGTAATTCACAAAGCAAATACAGAACAAGGAAAAATGCTGATTGACAGTAATACAGTAATGTATAAAACAAATTTGAACTATGGTGGAACACTAATTTAAACATTAACAGAGATTAATATCAACATTAAATGCAATCTTTTTGTTTTATACAGTTTATTACTTTTAATCCAAACTGTGCATGTGTAGTGATACTGCTCCTGTGGGGAGCAGCAGCAGGATAATACTGCACCACCTCTCGGGGCCCTTAACAACAACAACAACAGTTTGGTGTGTGTCATGGGCGCCAACACATGGTGTGTGATTCTCTTCTCTTCTATCCCTATATTAGTGATGCAGATTACATGGCGAGTTTAAATATGTGGCCTGTAGTTATAACTTTTCTCTTGACATATGCAAGACATCACCATCCCTGTAGAAGCCGTTATTAGATGTACTAGTCATTATATTTTGTTGTTGCAGAAGTACTATGAAGATTCTATGTTCAATAAAGCCTAGAGATAAGGCCTGTGTTTCTATCACAACAGCATGACCACAAACTTTCCTCTGCAGCCAAAATTGAGGTATGAACAAAAATCAAGAGAATATACACTTAGTTGGCAGTCTCCCATCAAGGCAGTGCAACCCAAAGCAAGAGAAACTTTCACCATCCTTCACACAATCCCTATCCTGCAGAGGCACTCAGATTGACAGTTCAGACATCACTCCAAACTGCAAATATCCAAAACCCCTCTTTAAAGTGCAGGCATTGTACTTCCCCACCTCCAGGACTCAAATCTGGCTAACCAGTTTCTCTGAATCCCTTCACAAAATATTACCCTGTTCACACTCCAACTCTTCATCAGATTCCCCCCAAGAAACTATTCATCTCCATTCACTATCTAACATGCAATACCTTGGTGGAAAACAAATATGGATTAATTTTCTTAAGAATATTAAAAATGTTTGATCATCTACCACTAAAAGTACGTGCCCTTTTCCAAAAAAATCTAATTTTTTGTTATAAAAATTTAAATGTCTGCAGTAGGTGGGATGAGAGGTGTGGAAATAGTGTAATGTATTCATCATTTATAAGCCAGTAGTGAACCTGCATTTTTGGGGCCCTGAAGCTTCAACTGTTATGGGGGTCCTTCACAACCAGCAAAACTATCATTTTGTATTTAATTACACTTTTTAAAAACTCATACAGTAGACCCAAAAATTGTAAGCTATGTGGACTAAAGTGGCTTCTGGGGCCCCTGTGGGTTTAGGGGTCCTGAAGCTTCAGCTTCATTAGTTTTATTGTCGATCCACCCGACATAAGTTGCTGATCCTGAAGACATCTGTGGCTGAAGTAATTCATAAAAATTCCACACTGTCCAGAGGAAATTATCAAGTGTTTCACTGCTTTCTGGACAACTATTAGTAAGTCACAAAAGTATGAAAACCAAGATGCGAGAGAAAGAAAAGAAATGGGGAAAAAAAAGGTAAAAAAAGTTGGAAGATATGTCAAGTGATAAAAACATCCAGTTTGGACTAAATAATGGTCTGGGATGGAAGAAAATGTCTAGTTTTCTCTCAAAAGTACAGCTTTTTTGTAAATCATTATATAGTAGTGAGGAATAGCCTTTCAGATTTTAACAGCTACAAAACCATTTTGACTTGCCTTGTACTCTTAAAACTCTCCGAGTGTAGTAATGATATGCTTCAATTTTTCTTCCTTCTCAAGATTTTGAAATTTCTGTTTACATTCTTTATATGTCATAGCTTCTTTGTTTGGCAGTTTTTCCTCAGTAGTCCAGATCTGTTGAGAAATTGGCTAAGTTAGTTTTCCCTATGATTATCATAATACTACTACTAATAATAATAATGGTACAACAATTTTCTGGGAGGTGATGGTTTGGCACCTCTTCTGGTCAGGACCAAATTACGAATGCACTCTAAAATCCCTTAACCCTTTCAGGGTTTCGGCTGTACTAGTACGGTTTACTAGCCAGTGTCCATGACGTACTAGTAGGCATAAATTCTAGCGCCTTCAAATCTAGCGAGAGAAAGCTGGTAGGCCTACATATGAAAGAATGGGTCTATGTGGTCAGTGTGCACAATATAAAAAAAATCCTGCAGCACACTGAGTAATGAGAAAAGAAAAAATAAACTGACCGTGTTTTTGGATTAAAACATTGACTTTGCACTATACAGTGGAACCTCAAAAATCGAACTGCTCCCAGCACGACCAATTATGTAAGTGTATTTTTGTAAGTGCTTTTATAAGTGTATTTTTGAGGGTATGAAATGGACTAATCTAATTTACATTATTCCTGATGGGAATAAATTCATTCGGTAAAGGCACTTGAACAGCCTTCTGGGCCGAAGAAAGTTCGATATTTGAGGTTCCACTGTATTTTCGTATGGTATTTATTGTTGTATTCTAGTTTTCCTGGTCTAATTGTATAGAATGGAAGACATATTACAGAAATCGAGATGATTTTGACTTGTTTTATAATAAAAAGTACCTTGAAATTGAGCTCTAAGCAGCAGAAATGTTCGATTTTTACCCAAGTTCAAAACTAAACAAATCATGCCAAGCGTCCAATACACATCAACTGGCGAGTAATATTCTTTCTTAAGTGCACCGATATTATTTATACCATTTCTACATTAATGCAGTAGTCTGCATAACAGTAAATCTTATTCTTTTTTGAGAGAATAAAAATTCAAAGTGGAAAGCAAAAGAAATAAATGTAAGAGGGGCCTGGGGACATGACTAATGTTTTTAGTTTAATATGTTTATTATGCACCCCATACCCATCCTGTGGGCGGTAGTCAAAAGATTACAGAGGTACATAATTGGTCCAGGGACTGGGCCTCAAAGTTTTGATAGCTGAGCAAGTTACAGAGGTAATGAATTCACAATTTACAAAGGTAATGAACTCACAATTTACAAAGGTAATGAACTCCAGGTAGGTCTAGTCACAATCATGACAAGTTACAAAGGTATTTACAACAAGGAAATGAGTGAGCTACTCAAGTCCCAATATGACTCAGTTTTTAGCAAGCCGCTAACCAGACTGAGAGTCGAAGATCAAAATGAATTTTTTATGAGAGAGCCACAAAATTTGATTAACACAAGCCTATCCGATGTTATCCTGACGCCAAATGACTTCGAACAGGCGATAAATGACATGCCCATGCACTCTGCCCCAGGGCCAGACTCATGGAACTCTGTGTTCATCAAGAACTGCAAGAAGCCCCTATCACGAGCCTTTTCCATCCTATGGAGAGGGAGCATGGACACGGGGGTCGTCCCACAGTTACTAAAAACAACAGACATAGCCCCACTCCACAAAGGGGGCAGTAAAGCAACAGCAAAGAACTACAGACCAATAGCACTAACATCCCATATCATAAAAATCTTTGAAAGGGTCCTAAGAAGCAAGATCACCACGCATCTAGAAACCCATCAGTTACACAACCCAGGGCAACATGGGTTTAGAACAGGTCGCTCCTGTCTGTCTCAACTATTGGACCACTACGACAAGGTCCTAAATGCACTAGAAGACAAAAAGAATGTAGATGTAATATATACAGACTTTGCAAAAGCCTTCGACAAGTGTGACCATGGCGTAATAGCGCACAAAATGCGTGCTAAAGGAATAACAGGAAAAGTCGGTCGATGGATCTATAATTTCCTCACTAACAGAACACAGAGAGTAGTCGTCAACAGAGTAAAGTCCGAGGCAGCTACGGTGAAAAGCTCTGTTCCACAAGGCACAGTACTCGCTCCCATCTTGTTCCTCATCCTTATATCCGACATAGACAAGGATGTCAGCCACAGCACCGTGTCTTCCTTTGCAGATGACACCCGAATCTGCATGACAGTGTCTTCCATTGCAGACACTGCAAAGCTCCAGGCAGACATCAACCAAATCTTTCAGTGGGCTGCAGAAAACAATATGAAGTTCAACGATGAGAAATTTCAATTACTCAGATATGGTAAATATGAGGAAATTAAATCTTCATCAGAGTACAAAACAAATTCTGGCCACAAAATAGAGCGAAACACCAACGTCAAAGACCTGGGAGTGATCATGTCGGAGGATCTCACCTTCAAGGACCATAACATTGTATCAATCGCATCTGCTAGAAAAATGACAGGATGGATAATGAGAACCTTCAAAACTAGGGAGGCCAAGCCCATGATGACACTCTTCAGGTCACTTGTTCTATCTAGGCTGGAATATTGCTGCACACTAACAGCACCTTTCAAGGCAGGTGAAATTGCCGACCTAGAAAATGTACAGAGAACTTTCACGGCGCGCATAACGGAGATAAAACACCTCAATTATTGGGAGCGCTTGAGGTTCCTAAACCTGTATTCCCTGGAACGCAGGAGGGAGAGATACATGATTATATACACCTGGAAAATCCTAGAGGGACTAGTACCGAACTTGCACACGAAAATCACCCACTACGAAAGCAAAAGACTTGGCAGACGATGCACCATCCCCCCAATGAAAAGCAGAGGTGTCACTAGCACGTTAAGAGACCATACAATAAGTGTCAGGGGCCCGAGACTGTTCAACTGCCTCCCAGCACACATAAGGGGGATTACCAACAGACCCCTGGCAGTCTTCAAGCTGGCACTGGACAAGCACCTAAAGTCAGTTCCGGATCAGCCGGGCTGTGGCTCGTATGTTGGTTTGCGTGCAGCCAGCAGCAACAGCCTGGTTGATCAGGCTCTGATCCACCAGGAGGCCTGGTCTCAGACCGGGCCGCGGGGGCGTTGACCCCCGGAACTCTCTCCAGGTAAACTCCAGGTAAACAGATTACAGAGGTACACAATGGGTCCAGGGACCGGGCTCCAAAGTTTTGATGACTAATGAACAGAGGAAATGTTATTTTAGTGCCAGGAATGTCTTTGTTTATTCTGGACCCTATTTGGAAATTGGCATCTTTTGAAATTTGTGTGAAATTGGCAAAATTGCTAAATTCTGATCATTGTTGTGGATAGTTGAAATTGGTAAATTGGTGGTTTCTTGTACTCGTTCGATAGAAAAAATGGAGTTCTAGCGAAATAGTTATGATTTTTGTCGACTACTACATTGGAATTGGCCAAAAATAGGGCTCAAAGTGGGCAAAATCGCCGATGCGTAAACATCGTCGAGACCGCTAGCTTCGCGAGAGCATAATTCCAAGTTTTTTATCAAATTTCACACTTTTGGTGTCATTATGATCGGGAAAAGATTATCTTTTCATAAGAAAAAATAAGTTTTTTTTTGAAATTTGGGGGACCCTGAGAACAAGTCTCTGAGAGGGCCTGTGGACCCTGAAAGGGTTAACTACCAGATTAGTTTACACTGCCCACAGGATGGGTATGGGGTACACATTAAACTACTAACTGGGCGGATACAGATGACACTGGTGTGCGCTCGTATTTTACACTGCAGTTGGTGGCAATATCTCGATTTAATGCGATTTTTTTTTATAGTTACATTTAACCCTAGCTATGGCTTCTAAGATAGATATAAGTGTCAGTGGTGAAGCTGAAAGACTTTCTGCTGACAAATTGAACTGTCAGGTGTATTAATCAGAGACAGGACAATGCAGCTTGGTGATGGAACAAGAGCTAATTAATCTATTTGATGCATGAACAATTACACAGGGAAAGATTAAAGCACTTTAAACAACTTTGTTTGGGTGAAATGTTGTAAAAGATTAGTGCTACAGTTAAAATAAAATTTATAAAATTAACTGCTCTGGGAGCAACATTTCATGACCTCTCTTGGTCAAGCAAAAATGGATAATCCAGCAAGGAAAAAATTGAAGCTATTCCTTCCCTTCTGATTATTTCCTATTTTACAGGTACTTTGCGATCGAGAGCTTTCCAGTGAATATAACAATAATTTATAGTACAGCAATTTGTAAAGACTAACCAGTAATAGAAGTAATTAACAAAAATGCCCAATAAAATACCTGTATTAACAAGAGTATAAAAAAAAGTTTGTCCTGGAACTTTGTTCACTCCAAATATACACGATGCACGAGAAATAATTTTATAGAGGCAAAAGTACATGCGACATAAATTGAACTGCTGTGAGTAACTGTTGTGATATCAGGAGAGGTAAAAATGCGAGGTCAGGCAAGGTGAACAGCTGAGGTCAGCTCAGGAGACAGCTCCTAGGTGATCCCACAATAGTTCACTTGACCTGACATCAGTGAAGTTCGGTTTACCTCACATATACTAATGTAGCTGAAATTATGCCCACCATAACACTGTTGACAATACGTGACTGTCGTGTCGAATATGTGAAACTGGTCAATTAGCAAGAACTTATTTAAAATTAAGTCCTTTCTAAAATTTTCTCTTATACGTTTAAACATATATTTTTTCATTAATGTTAACGTAATCATTTTTAATTTTGCACCAAAAGAATCTTAGAAAACTTACCTAACCTTATTATAAGAAGAGCAATTTATTTTAGCCTAACCCAACTAAATATATTTTAAATACATTTACAATAATTTAGTACTAAACAAACACAATCAAATATATTTTTTTTCGTTAGGTTCAGAATGATTTTGGCGAAATTATTGCATACACAAATTTTCACTTGTCCTATATGGCAAGATGAACGTTGCTATTTAAGCCAAGATCGCAAGTTCTGCTTATTCGGCACGACATGACTATGTACTATTAACTACAAAGAACTATCTTACCTCAGGTGGTGATCTAGGAAGGTCAACTGAACACCACTTTCTCATTTTATTTCTGAAAGTAAAACGTTTTAATATTATGACACAACATTAACGTTGTAAAAGCAGCAAGGCATGAAAAATATTTAACAAATGCCTAAAGTGAATTTTATTTTTTTTATTAACACATCGGCCAATTCCCACGAAGGCAGGGTGGCCAGAAAAAGAAAAACTTTCGTCATTCACTCCATCACTGTCTTGCCAGAGGCGTGCTTTACACTAGTTATAAAACTGCAACATTAACACCCCTCCTTCAGAGTGCAGGCACTGTACTTCCCATCTCCAGGACTAGTCCGACCTGCCGGTTTCATAAGAACATAAGAACATAAGAATGTAGGAACACTGCAGAAGGCCTACTGGCCCATACGAGGCAGGTCCTTATCAAAACGACATCTACCTAAAGCTACTCAAGAAACAACTCCTGCACCCCCCAACACCAATCAAACCCAGCCCCTCCCACTCATATATTTGTCAAGTCTCTTCTTAAAGCTACCCAAGGTCCTAGCCTCTATCACCCCACTGGGAAGACTGTTCCACGCATCTACAACTCTGTTAGAAAACCAGTACTTACCTATGTCCTTTCTAAATCTAAATTTATCCAACTTAAATCCATTATTCCTGGTTCTTACCTGGTTCGACACCCTCAGTACTTTATTAATGTCTCCCTTGTTTATGCCCGTCATCCACTTATACACTTCAATGATATCTCCCCTCATTCTACGCCTCTCCAGAGAGTGGAGATTTAAGGCTTTAAGTCTATCTTCATACGGGAGGTTCCTTACACAGTAAATCATTTTAGTCATTCTTCTCTGTATGTTCTCTAATGAGTCTATGTCCATCCTGTAGTAAGGGGACCAAAACTGAGCAGCATAATCCAAATGAGGCCTCACTAGTGATGTATAGAGCTGTAAAATAACTTTTGGACCTCTGTTACTTATACTTCTTGAGATAAATCCAAGTAATCTGTTGGCCTTGTTGCGCACACTGAGGCACTGCTGTCTTGGCTTTAGATTTCTGCTTACCATGACTCCCAAGTCTTTTTCACATTCTGTATGACCAAGCTCTACTTCACCTAGATTATAGCTTCGAGGGTTATTTTCATTACCAAGGGCAAGTACCTTACACTTATCCACATTAAACTTCATCTGCCATTTCTCAGACCAAGACATTAATTTGTTCAAATCGTCCTGGAGTTCATTGATATCCTCCTCAGAGTGAATTATACGGCCTATCTTTGTATCATCAGCAAACTTACTCATGTCACTAGTAATCCCTTCATCAAGGTCATTTATGTAAATTATGAACAAGAGTGGGCCTAAAACTGATCCTTGTGGAACGCCACTAGTGACTAATCCCCAATCAGATTTCACTCCATTAATGGTAACTCTCTGCTTTCTATTGGTAAGCCATGCCTCAATCCATGCTAGAACTTTACCTCCTATACCATGAGCTGCCACTTTTCTTAAGAGTCTCTTGTGAGGTACTCTGTCGAAGGCTTTACTAAAATCCAAATAAACAATATCATATTCCTTATCACTGTCAACTGCCTCAAATGTTCCATTGAAGAACGTCAGTAAGTTTGTCAGGCAGGAACGACCTCTCGTGAATCCATGCTGAATCCCTTCATAAATGTTACTTTATTCACACTTGAACAGCATGTCAAGTATTAAAAACCATTTGCCTCCATTCACTCCTATCAAATACACTCACGCATGCCTGCTGGAAGTCCAAGCCCCTTGCACACAAAACCTTAACCCCTTCCCTCCAATCTTCCTAGGCCGACCCCTGCCCTGCCTTCCCTCCACTACAGATTTATACACTAAGTCATTCTGTTTTGTTCCATTCTCCCTGCATGTCCAAACCACCTCAACAACCCCTCCTCAACCCTCTGGATAATAGTTTTGGTAATCCCACACCTTCTCCTAATTTCCAAGCTATGAATTCTCTGCATTATATTCACACTCAGACATGACATCTCCACTGCCTCCAGCCTTCTCCTCATTACAACATTCATCACCCATGCTTCACACCCATATAGGAGTTTGTGTAAATATTCTCGCATACATTCCCCTCTTTGCTTCCACTGACAGTTTTTTGTCTCCACAGACTCCAAAGTGCTCCACTCACCCTTTTTCACTCAATTCCATGATTCACCTCATCCTTCATAGACCCATTTGCTGATAAGTCCACTCCTAAATATCTGAATACATTCACCTCCTCCATACTCTCTCCCTCCAATCTGATATCCAGTCTTCCATCACCTAATCTTTTAGTTATCCTCATCACCTTACTCTTTCCTATATTCACTTAATTTTCTTCTTTTACATACCCTACCAAATTCATCCACCAACCTCTGCAACTCTTCAGAATTTCCCAAAAGCAGTGTCATCAGCAAAGCGCAACTTTGACAACTCCCACTGTGTGTTTGATTCTTTATCTTTTAACTCCACGCCTCTTGCCAAGACCCTCGCATTCACTTCTCTTACAACCCCATCTATAAATATGTTGAACAGCCACGGTGACATAACACATCCTCGTCCAAGCCCTACTTTTACTGGGAAACACTCCCTCTCTCTCCTACATACTCTAGCCTGAGCCTCACTATCCTCATAAAAAAACTTCACTGTTTTCAGTAAACTACCTCCTATACCATACACCAACATCTGCCACATTGCCCCCCTATCCACCCTGTCATACGCCTTTTCCAAATCCATAAATACCACAAAACCCTCTTTAGCCTTGAACATTAAAATGGTATAAAATACCGACAGATTGTTAGGTAAGACACATATGCAACAGTTAGGTATCTTTATTTCGAAACGTTTCGCCTACACAGTAGGCTTCTTCAGTCGAGTACTCGACTGAAGAAGCCTACTGTGTAGGCGAAACGTTTCGAAATAAAGATACATAACTGTTGCATATGTCTCTTTAGCCTTATCTAAATACTGTTCACCTATATGTCTATGTTTCACTGTTAACACTTGGTCCACACACCCCCTACCTTTCCTAAAGCCTCCTTGTTCATCTGCTATCCTACCGTCTTACTCTTAATTCTTTCAATAATAACAGCCATACACTTTACCTGATATACTCGACAGACTTATTCCCTATAATTTTTGCACTTAAGTGAATATCACAGGAACAAGAACTATTAAGTGTTATATAGGAAATAAGTCAAAGCCGAAGTTAACATTTACCTGCCATCTAAGACGGAGAAAAAAATCGTGCCAGGTGCAAAAGTATTTAATATGCTTTCCAATTCACATTCAAATCAAAACAGGTTTAATTTTACTTTAGTATCAGAACCCAGATGCTTCCTCTATATTAACCCGCTTCCTACTATTAATTCTTTGAATCGCTTTTCTTTTAACACCAGCTGTCCCCCCACAGAGGTAGGAGGCCACCTGAGAAAAAAAAAAATCACTACCACTCAATCACATTCTTGCCAGAGATACACCAACATTACACTTCAGATGCCCTTCCAAACTGCAACATCTCCACTTCTCCTTCAGAGTGCAGGCTCTGTACTTCCCACCTCCAGGATTCAAGTCTGGCTAATAGTTTTTTTTTTTTTAAATTCCTTCATGTTACCTTGCTCACACACCAACACATCACATCATAAAAACCATTTGCCTCGACTCTCTCTCTCACTCTCTCTCTCTCTCTCTCTCACACACACACACACACACACACACACACACACACATGGAGAGCCAAGATGATGGATGTGGTACTTGAAAACCTCATGCATCAACATGTCAGGGACACAACCAGAGAGAGAGGGGAGGATGAGCCAGCAAGACTGGATCTTGTGTTCACCCTGAGCAGTTCAGACATTGAGGACATCACTTACGAGAGGCCCCTTGGAGCTAGCGATCACGTGGTTCTGAGTTTTGACTATATAGTAGAGTTACAAGTGGAGAAGGTAACAGGAACTGAAGGGGACAGGCCAAACTATAAAAGGGGGGACTACACAGGTATGAGAAACTTCCTGCAGGAGGTTCAGTGGGACAGAGAAATGGTAGGAAAATCAGTAAACGAGATGATGGAATATGTGGCAACAAAGTGCAAGGAGGCAGAGGAAAGTTTTGTTCCCAAGGGAAACAGAAATAATAGGAAGACCAAAACGAGTCCTTGGTTTACCCGAAGGTGTAGGGAGGCAAAAACTAAGTGCAACAGAGAATGGAAAAGGTACAGGAGGCATAGGACCCAGGAAAACAAGGAGATTAGTAGAAGAGCCAGAAACGAGTATGCGCAGATAAGGAGGGAGGCCCAGCGACAGTATGAAAACGACATAGCATTGAAAGTCAAATCTGACCCGAAACTGCTGTATAGCCACATTAGGAGGAAGACAACAGTCAAGGACCAGGTGATAAGGCTGAGGAAAGAAGGTGGAGAACTCACAAGAAACGATCAAGAGGTATGTGAGGAGCTCAACACGAGATTTAAGGAAGTATTTACAGTAGAGACAGGAAGGACTCTGGGGGGACAGACCAGATGGGGACACCAGCAAGGAATACACCAACAAGTGTTGGACGACATACATACAGATGAGGAGGAGGTGAAGAAACTGCTAAGGGACATCGATACCTCAAAGGCAATGGGACCGGACAACATCTCTCCGTGGGTCCTTAGAGAGGGAGCAGATATGTTGTGCGTGCCACTTACCACAATCTTCAACACATCCCTGGAAACTGGGCAACTACCTGAGGTATGGAAGACGGCAAATGTAGTTCCCATTTTCAAAAAAGGAGACAGAAAAGAGGCACTAAACTATAGACCTGTGTCATTGACGTGTATAGTATGCAAAATTATGGAGAAGATTATCAGGAGGAGAGTGGTGGAGCACCTGGAACGGAACAGGAGTATAAATGCCAACCAGCACGGATTCACGGAAGGCAAATCCTGTGTCACAAACCTTCTGGAGTTTTATGATAAAATAACAGAAGTAAGACAAGAGAGAGAGGGGTGGGTTGATTGCATCTTCTTGGACTGCAAGAAGGCCTTTGACACAGTTCCTCACAAGAGATTAGTGCAGAAGCTAGAGCATCAGGCGCATATAACAGGAAGGGCACTGCAATGGATCAGAGAATACCTGACAGGGAGGCAACAACGAGTCATGGTATGTAATGATGTATCACAGTGGGCACCTGTGACGAGCGGGGTCCCACAGGGGTCGGTCCTAGGACCAGTGCTATTTTTGGTATATGTGAACGACATGACGGAAGGGTTAGACTCAGAAGTGTCCCTGTTTGCAGATGATGTGAAGTTAATGAGGAGAATTAAATCTGATGAGGACCAGGCAGGACTTCAAAGAGACCTGGACAGACTGGACACCTGGTCCAGCAAATGGCTTCTCGAATTTAATCCTGCCAAATGCAAAGTCATGAAGATAGGGGAAGGGCACAGAAGACAACAGACAGAGTATAGGCTAGGTGGCCAAAGACTGCAAACCTCACTCAAGGAGAAAGATCTTAGGGTGAGTATAACACCGAGCATGTCTCCGGAAGCACACATCAATCAGATAACTGCTGCAGCATATGGGCGCCTGGCAAACCTGAGAACAGCATTCCGATACCTTAGTAAGGAATCATTCAAGACACTGTACACCGTGTATGTCAGGCCCATACTGGAGTATGCAGCACCTGTTTGGAACCCGCACTTGATAAAGCACGTCAAGAAACTAGAGAAAGTACAAAGGTTTGCGACAAGGTTAGTTCCAGAGCTAAGGGGAATGTCCTATGAAGAAAGATTAAGGGAAATCGGCCTGACGACACTGGAGGACAGGAGGGTCAGGGGAGACATGATAACGACATATAAAATACTGCGTGGAATAGACAAGGTGGACAAGGACAGGATGTTCCAGGGAGGGGACACAGAAACAAGAGGTCACAATTGGAAGTTGAAGACACAAATGAGTCAGAGAGATAGTAGGAAGTATTTCTTCAGTCATAGAGTTGTAAGGCAGTGGAATAGCCTAGAAAATGACGTAGTGGAGGCAGGAACCATACACAGTTTTAAGACGAGGTTTGATAAAGCTCATGGAGCGGGGAGAGAGAGGGCCTAGTAGCAACCGGTGAAGAGGCGGGGCCAGGAGCTAGGACTCGACCCCTGCAACCACAAATAGGTGTGTAGATGAATGGTTCAGAGAACCGACATGTTGATAAATTAGACACATGTGCAACTCTTGGGTATCTTTATTGAGGAAACGTTTCGCCACACAGTGGCTTCATCAGTCCATACAAAGGAGAATCTTGAACAGGAGGAGAATGAGGTAATCAGTCCCTCAACCTTGAGTCGATGTGGTCAGTCCACATCGATTGATGGACTGACCACATCGACTCAAGGTTGAGGGACTGATTACCTCATTCTCCTCCTGTTCTTCAAGATTCTCCTTTGTATGGACTGATGAAGCCACTGTGTGGCGAAACGTTTCCTCAATTTATCCACAAATAGGTGAGTACAAATAGGTGAGTACACACACACACACACACACACACACACACACACACACACACAAACACAAACACGCACCCTGGTGGATGTGCAAGCTCCTTGCATACAAAACTTCCTTTATCCTCTCCCTCCAACTTGTAACAGAATGACCCCTACCTTCCCTCCACTATAGATTTATACACCCTGCAAGTCATACTTATTTTTCTCAGTCCTCATTATACAGTGTCATTTTCCTGGTTATCTTGAAATTTGCCTTATTGTCTTCTTGAAGGAAAGGTCGGCTGACGTTACACCCGGACTCTTCACAAGTTCCTTTCATTCTAATTGATCTTGTGTTTTAAACAGTGCTCCTTTTCTTAATTCACGTTTTCCTTATCTAAGCAGTTGGAACTTCACACCACTGAAAGAAGTGTTATTTTCCATTGCCCAGTGAATGATTATTTCTTGAAATTCTTCCATGTCTTCTACTGAGGTGCTTTCACGCATACAGTACAGCGGACGACCATAATTCACACACGTTACATTTATGAAAACTGCTAATAATGATTTCCATGACTTATAGACTGAAAGACTTCTGGAAAAAAAAATAGTTGCATTCTTCAGACATAAGAACATAAGAATGTAGGAACACTGCAGAAGGCCTACTGGCCCATACAAGGCAGGTCCTTATCAAAACTACCTCTACCCAAAGCTACCCAAGAATTAACTCCCGTACCCAATGACACCAATCAAACCCAGCCCTTCCCACTCATATTTGTCCAGTCTCTTCTTAAAGCTACCCAAGGTCCCTCTATCACCCCACTGGGAAGATCGTTCCACGCATCCACAACTATTAGAAAACCAGTACTTACCTATGTCCTTTCTAAATCTAAATTTATCCAACAAATCCATTATTTCTGGTTCTTACCTGGTTTGACACCCTCAATACCTTATTAATATCTCCTTTGTTTATGCCCGTCATCCACTTATACACCTCAATGATATCTCTTCTCATTCTACGCCTCTCCAGAGAGTGGAGATTTAAGGCTTTAAGTCTATCTTCATACGGGAGTTTCCTTACACAGTAAATCATTTTAGTCATTCTTCTCTGTATGTTCTCCAACGAGTCTATATCCATCCTGTAGTCAGGAGACCAAAACTGAGCAGCATAATCTAAATGAGGCCTCACTAGTGATGTATAGAGCAGTGGTGACGTGTACTTAGCTCAGTGGTGACGTGTACTTAGCCAGTGGTGACGTGTACTTAGCTCAGTGGTGACGTGTACTTAGCTCTGTGAAGACCTGTTTGTGTGCTCTCTGTGAATCTGAACCAGGATGCCCTCTCTTGAGCAGCTTTACCAGCAGCTGAGAGAAGAACTCAGAGTTGCTAAACTGGAGATACGGCGATTAACGGAGGAGAACAAGAGGATTCGTAGTAATCCTCCTGTTGTGAGTCCCCAGGTTAAGAGGGGACCTTGGTCAGTGGTCGGGCAACATGGAACCAAGCTGAAGATTAAGAAAACGGTTGGAGAGGCAGAAACAACGAGAAACCAGAAGACTGCCATGGAAACTTCCAACTCATTCTCGGTGCTACCTGACGAATGTGAGTGTTCTACTGGGAATGCCACAACGAGCACCAAGGAAGCATTGGCAGACGTGAGTGAGACATCCCTAGAAACCCCAACGAAGACCATCGAGAACGTCATGACGAATTCTACAAGTGGTGTAATGCTACCTGGCGAATTTGAGTCGACTACTCGGAGCATCACTACGGACGACGCCAAGGAAGGTAAAAACATTGTTGTAGTTGGGGATAGTCAGATTAGGTACATGGATAGGGCATTCTGTTTGAAGGATAGGAGTAGGAGGCAGAGAGTGTGTTTTCCTGGGGCTGGGATGAAGGATATTGTTAGCCGTCTGGATGACATCATGAGAGGTAATGGGAGCAATCCTATTATCTGTCTCAGTGCTGGAGGCAACGATGTTGGCAGACGTAGGAGTGAGGACCTGATTAGCAGGTATAGGTCAGCAATAGAGATAATTAGGAAGAAGGGTGGGAAACCTGTCATATGTGGCATTTTGCCAAGGAAAGGAGTTGGAAATGAATGGTTGTCCAGAGCAATTGGTGTCAATTGCTGGCTGGACAAATACTGTAAGGAAAATGCGGTAACATTCATTGACAACTGGGACCTCTTCTATGGCAGAAATGACATGTATGCCAGGGATGGGGTTCACTTGTCTAGGTGTGGGGTGGGAGCACTGGCCAACGCAGTGGAGGGAGCTGTTAGGTCTTTAAACTAGGAATAGTTAGTGGTATGGGTTTCTGCGGGAAAACTGTGAAGTCTCAGGGTAGTAATATGAGTACTAGGAGAACTAGTAATAGGCAAAATGAGGTGGATATCGGAAGGCCAGTGGCACTAATTGACAAGGACAGTAATAGGTTTAGTGGAATAACAGAAAGGAGCAGGAATGATAAAGAGAAAGGAGGGTCCTTAAGTATATATTACACAAATAGTCGCAGTGCTAGGAATAAAATGGACGAGTTGAGACTAGTTGCTAGTGCAGGTAACATAGATGTATTTGCCATTACTGAGACGTGGTTTAATTCAAAAAGTCGGGACATGCCTGCAGAATGTCACATTCAGGGTTTCAAATTGTTCCAAGTAGATAGAAGTATCGGGAAGGGGGGTGGGGTGGCATTGTATGTCCGAGATCGCTTGAACTGTTGCATTAAAACGGGTATTAAGTCTGAAGTAACACATACAGAGTCTGTTTGGATAGAATTTTCAAAGGGGCATGAAAAATTAACTTTAGGTGTGATATACCGTCCCCCAAATTTAGATAGGGACCAGGGAAGACTACTATGGGAGGAAATTGTTAGGGCCACAAGGCACGATAATGTAGTAATTTTAGGAGACTTTAACTTTAGTCATATTGATTGGAATTTCTTGACTGGGAATTTAGAATCATACGACTTCTTAGAAGTAGTTCAGGATTGTTTTCTGAAGCAGTTTGTGACAGAACCTACAAGGGGTAATAACCTGCTTGACTTACTTCTGGCAAACAATGAATCCCTTGTTAATAATTTAGAAGTTTCAGAAGAACTGGGTGCTAGCGACCACAAATCAATTACATTTAGAATTGAATGGAAGTATGATAGTAGGGATAACTCAGTAACAGTCCCAGATTTTCGCTTAGCAGATTACGATGGGCTTAGAGAACACTTATCATCTGTTGACTGGGGTAACGAAGAGAGCTATCAATATGACAGTTTTCTGAACACAATACATGCTGCTCAAAGAACATTTATCCCTTATAAAGAAATTAGATCAAATAGAAATGACCCAAAATGGATGAATAATAGGCTGAAATATCTACTAGGGCATAAGAAAGGAATTTATAGGCGTATCAAAAGAGGCGAGGGTCATCTTATGAATCAGTATATTGACACTAAGAGGGACATTAAAAAGGGGATAAGAAAAGCTAAAAGGGACTATGAAATTAAAGTTGCTAGGGATTCTAAAACTAACCCAAAAAGTTTTTTCCAGGTATATAGAACAAAAGTCAGAGATAAGATAGGTCCCCTTAAAAATAACTATGGGCATCTTACTGAC